>NC_034010.1:8781767-9081767 GCF_000346465.2 Prunus persica
TTACATGCAATGCTTTAGAAGAAGCATTTCTGAGGTGCACAGAGGAAGATGACATCTACAAGCTAGCTCTTGTTTACTTTGCTGAGTTAGTGGTTTTGGGAAGGGACAAACATTTGAACATCAATCTAAATTACCTGACCCTTGTAGAGGACTTGGATGCGTTCAACAGGTATCCGTGGGGTTCGGTGTCCTTTGACAAAACCCAAGACAGTCTATTTTCGGCACTGACAAAGTATGTGAAAAGCTTGGAAAATGAAGAGGGAAGAGGGAAGGGGAAAAGTAAGGTAACGGGAACAAGCCGGAGAAATGAGAAGGGCAAGAAGGATAAGCATGGTGAAGCGCAAAGGAGTGGCTGGAGTTTTAAAGGTTTCACGTATGCTTTCCAGGTACATGGTAATAATGTTCATGTCAGTTATGTTTTGTTTTTCTTTAAAACATAAATAATGACTTTTGTCCTGTGAATTGTGTCGATTTGGGTATATGAATTAATTCCTAGAATGGCAGACCTGAATTACTGCAAGGTTGTTGATCCGACCGCTGTCCCGCGTATTTTGCGATGGAGAACTACTACGTCTGTTCCAGAGATGAGAAAGTTGAACAATTATTTTTTCCAGAGCAAAGAGGTTTGGTTTGCAGCCCTTGGAACTATTGATAAGATTGAATGAAATTATGAAGTAGAATGATTTAATATGACTCTTGTCTGTATTCTAAAACAGTCAGTTCAGTTGCGGGCGCTATGTTCGAGTGAAGAGGAAATGAGACAGCCATATTGGAGTTGGCCACAGGATCGCCCTGCTGTTGTCTCGGCAGAGTCAATTCCTTCTTCATATGGTGATCTTGATGAGTTGAACAAGGTGGTAAGCTTGTTGAGGTCCGAGTTGTTTCAAGTAAAGCGGGAAAAAGACGTCCTTCACTTAAAGGTCATACGGATGGAAAAACTGTTGGACCAATGTTTAGGTCCTCAGTTTGAGCAGGAAGTAAGGAGGGACCTAGCTTTACTGAAACAGAGGACGAATCGTTGTGTCGTCTCACATCTATTTAAGGGATATGGGGAAATGGATGACATTCAATGGGATGAAGGGCCAAGTAACAGAAATGAGGGAGAGGAAAAGGAAGATGAAGGGATTGAAGGGGGTGAAGGGCCAAGTAATAGAAATGAGGGAGAGGAAAAGGAAGAGGAGGGGATTGAAGGGGGTGAAGGGCCAAGTAATAGAAATGAGGGAGAGGAAAAGGAAGAGGAGGGGATTGAAGGGGGTGAAGTGCAAGGAAAACCAAGTGAGGTAGAGGAAGGGCAAAGGAAAAGAAGTGAAGGAGAGCAAGTGCAAGTCAAAAGTAGCAAAGGAGAGGAAGCCCAAAGACAGAGCAGTGAGGGAGAGGAAGTGAAAAGAAAAAGCAGTAAGGGAGAGAAACTGCAAAGGAAAAAAAGGGAGGGCAAGGAAGTGAAAACACAAAGAAGTGAGGGAAAGGAAGTGCAAAGAAACCAATGTGAGAAAGAAGATAATGAAGTTATGTTGCTTGGGGGTGACATTGGCGAGAGCACGGAGGGGACACTGCTTGAGTTTACTGTCGGGGACATTGATTTGGATGAACCTACAGCTGTGCTATCTCAGTTGAACGTGTGGTTGAATGATAAAGGTAAAGCTGTGGCACAAGGGGTCCAATTACGGAAAAGGAAGAGGATCATTCCTATGTGGAAGATCATTGAAGGCAGTGAATTGGTTCCAAAAACTGGGGTACAGACAACCGGACTGAAGATGTTAGACCCAATGAAGGCGATTCCGCATGATGATCTGGTGAATTTGCTGAAACTTTGTTGGGAATGGCGCCAGGACCCAAAGTAAGTCCCTTGCAATTATAAGATAGAAGCATGACTGTATATAATTTTTTATATACAGTGTTCTAAAACTATTTTATATTCATAGTTTGGTGATGCAATTTGGCAACGTGGAAGCTGAGATTGAATTCTTCGCTTCCCTCGTGAAAGCTGATGGTTGGCTGAAAGGAGATGTAAGTGTAATTGATTATGCATTTGCTCTGTTCATAGATTATGAGATTGACAAGAAAAACATGTTGCAGCACATTGATTTGGGGTTGTATCTCATCCAAAAGCGACAACAACAGTTGGAGACAGATTCGGTAGAAATAGCGGACTGGACAACGACCGATGTTTTTTTTATGGTATGTCATCGGCCTTGACCAAGAGACGTTAATAATTACACATTTTCCATACACACACTAGTGGAGGTGTTTAACCATTGATTGTTTTGTATTTCACAAAATCACATTCGTACTTGCTTTGCGGATAATAAAAGAAAAAAACAGCAGCTTGGGTGGAAAATCAGAAAAAGTTTACTAAACGTTGTAAATGGGAAGGTTCCTCCGTGTGGGATGGATTGGCAGAACGTCTATAAGGTGTATACCCCATTTATGTTGACGAAGTACAAGCATTGGGAGGTTGTAATGATTGATCTGGTATTGTGTGAAATCAAAGTGTACGATTCAAAGGTTTCACTAATTCCAGATGACATCGTAAAGGAAGAACTCGCCCCGCTATCAATTACGCTTCCAAATCTTCTCAACACCATCGACTTTTATGAAGAAGGTGTTTATGCAAACAATTGCAGCCGAGATTGGTGGTGTCCGTGGCCAATAGAGCGTGTGGATGTTCCACAACAGTCTAATGAGTAAGCACAACTTGCAATTTAATTTTATCACTTTCAATTGTCAATTACGTTAGAATGTCATTAGTTGAATTGATCGAGTTCTTGTTTTGCTTCAGAGGCGATTGTGGCATGTTTGTGTTAAAGTACATTGAGCTTTTCAGCGCTGAGCTTCCGTTAGCTACTTGCACCTCGCACAACATGCCTTTTTTTCGGTTGAAATTGGCTGCGGAGATAACAAGGGGAGATGCTTACTTCCCATGATATTGGTTGAAGATGACAAATGGTACATGAGAAGGTTTTGGGAATGTCCATTCTCAAACTAATGTAAATACACAATAGAGACGTACGGGTCCTTATCAAATTCTACCGCTAACTCCTTCATGACATTTACATGTTTGTTAACCAAACTGCATTGAATTGGAATTTTAAGACTGCATATGTGAATTGGGATTTGAAGATGGCTTTTTAAGTGTATTACATCATTGCAAAGTGATATGTCATTGTTGATGCAAGCCACCATTAATCGCAATGTGTTGCATCATAATAGGTGTCTAAACATGCGAAAGGTTTTCGGCAGCTCAGTAGCATAAAAGTAGAAACAAAGACAATATACACAAAATGAACAACAATTCACTTGCGTTTCGACAAGCAATACACACACAACAGACAAACAATATACACAAAATTGGCCTGCCATATACAGAGAATAGACATGCAATATACACATAGTAGACATGCAATATACACACAATAGACATGCAATATACACACAATACTCCCTTAACACACACAATAGACATGCCCTTGCCCACAATAATGATGCAATATACTTCAGTCCCCAAGTACACCAACCATAGGGAAGTCGTATTGAATAGGATATTAAACTTAACAGTTGTTCTTCCTACTAAAATAAAGAAGAAGGTCTGTTTCCCCCCTTCATTCTTACTTGAGTGATACTTGTGGCCCCAATAAACATCCAATTTTGGGGCAATGAATGAGATATACATGGAGCAAACTATCAATAAACCTTCAATAAACATTCAATATCGTTTCTATAACATGCGAAATACATGCAGTTAACAAATATTACAAAATGGGTTTAGGGTCTCATTGGTGGTGCGTGCAACATGTCTTGTGTGGGAGAACTTTCAGAATCTTTGAAACCGTGCAGTTAAATGATCATTAAAAGAACAAATAAAATGACAATTGATACAACTAATAAAACTAATACCAAGTCCTTAATGGACTTCAGCATGTTCAGCACTCTAGCATCATACATGTCATCTTGATGTTCTG
Source organism: Prunus persica (assembly GCF_000346465.2). NCBI lineage: Eukaryota > Viridiplantae > Streptophyta > Magnoliopsida > Rosales > Rosaceae > Prunus > Prunus persica. The sequence goes on from NC_034010.1 coordinate 8,785,727, forward strand.
CTTCAGCGGAGGTTACATCAACCCATTCGAATCCATTGCAACTGGTGGCTCCCTAATTGCAGACATCATATATGGAATATAATTCTGTCAGAGTTAGACATAGGTTTTTTTTCACCCACATACATATTCTTTAAATTAAAACTTACATAGGAGGTTAGACACTTCCAGAATGGCTTCCCTCGATTTTTGTCAGATTTTGAAACCCGAAGCACCATTGTAGCTCCACAATACTGACACCTCTTTGTTTGAGCGGGAGATGAAGACGAAGACATGTTGAATCTTCTCAGTTGTATCTCTTCTCACTCAGATCTTCTCACTGAAACCTCTTCGGACTCATACCTTCTCACTCATAGTTGTCATTCATACCCCTTCACTAATAACCCTAAACTTGTCACTCAGCTCTCTCTTATCTCTGCCCAAATCGAGTTATATATCTTTTTTTTGGGATCATTTGGTGGGTTGGTCACGATGTCGACACCTGTACCGTCAGCATTGTGACATCTTTTAGCCCGAAAAGCAATATAAACTACTTCACTACCAAATATATTGTCTGAATAATGAGGGGACACTGCTTCAATTTTATTAATTTATTTATATTTCATTAAGGCAACTAGTTGGATAAGAATCTGTCATTATTGGTTCCATTTTAATAACATTACTAGGGGTAGTTGGGTGTGGGAAAATGAAAAAGTATATAATGGGACCTTCTGTCACTAGTCAGTAATCCATCACATTTGTATCAATGAATTTGATAGTGGGATAAACCCAAAAATGGCTATGCAAATAGCCATTTAATTAACTTTTTGACTGTTTGACTCTGTATGCACCGTTATGACGTTTTCCCTTCTTTTGTCTGAAGTTTTAATTCACTTGGGTTCAGTTTCTTTCAAAAGGGTCAACTTGGAAAAACCCCAACTGGAAACACCTTTTCAAAACACTATAAACAGAGGCTAAAACAAAACGTGTACCCCAAATATTATAATTTATCCCCTCTGCCACTCCTCAAATCGTTCCATTCCAAAAAATTTTCAATGACTTCGAAACACTTCACTACAGTCGGAGGAAAGAGAAGGAAGCATCTCCATTTCGATATGCCCGAAGCCTTCATCCCGGAGTCCGCTTGGTTTCAAGTGATGTTATACGTGGCAACCGAATCATCGGAAATCTCTTCCGTATGGCATCTGTGTGCCGATTGTTCCAAACTTTGGCAAACAGTCCACAAGTGTGGAACACCATTTCAATGGCAAAGTACCCAGACCATCCTAGCTGGTACCGTGCCAGACCTGCGGTCCAACATTTCTTGCAACAATGCAGGGCTTGCGATAACCCTGAGTCCATATTTAGAGAAGCATTCGAAGGTTTTTTCAGGCACGGTAAGGTGGAAGCCTTGTATGGGATGCGCATTGCAGCCACGGCAGGCCATATGGAAGCGGCATATGTAGTTGGACTACTTGGTATGTCCGGAATTGGTCAGTCAAAAGAGGATGCATTACAATTCTTGTGTTCTTTGAATCAACGTAACAACATTGATATGAAAGGAACCAGGGATACTTTGACAGGAAGATTTCGCGGACCATTTGTTGCAAGACATATCGTAGATATGTTTGACTATGGGAAGATTAAGTTCAATCGCTGCAGCGCTTGTAACAACAATGAATGGTATTTTGTTATTCCAGGCTGGCCTAGTGAAGACAAGATAAATCCTGCGTTGTGGACTTGTTGCAATCGATGTAAATGGCACCGTGAGAGTATTTTTTGGTTCAAACTGATGCGTGAGTATGTTGTGCGAGGGAATCACATATTTTTGCATTAGTTTTAGTACGAATTTATGGTTTTGATGCATTGTGGACTTGCTTCTCTTCACTTCTAGGTTGGCTGGCTACGTTGTTTAAATGTTGTTCAAATGTTGGTATTTTATCATAAACCGTTTTATATATAAATGTATAATATTTATTATATAGCGGAATTATTACTTACATCATAGACGGCTAGGAATGACATTTTACTGACACAGATATTTTGCTCACCGACCCCAATCTTCATATTTGGTAAACAAAAAGTCATGCATGGAGTAAATAGGTGTCTTTTCACCAGTGCTTGGGAATGACATTTTCCCACTTAGCATATCCGAAAGGATTTGGTTACACGTTTCTTAAGCAAAACAACAACAGTGAATGACGTAGAATAATTTTTTTTTGTGGAAGGAGTACAATGGATGACTTGTATATTTCCATATTATGTTTCAAAACATCCCTTCAACCAAAAAAATACAAAAATTAACAAATAGAAGAACAGAGAAACTGATGAGCACTACAAATGGCCTATTCGCATGGAAAATAAAATTGTTTTCAACAAGTTGGACTAAATATAATTAACAAATGGACAGCGTAAAAAGTAATATCATAATAATTATAATAATTGTGGATAAATAATAATAAAATACTAATGTAGCATAACCATGAAACAGGGAATTCAGTAGGAAGATGAAGTCTCAATAACTTCGTAGAAATTTCGGATCGTTTTTGTAATTTTTGTGTATTTAGTTCTGAATTTTCGAAGAAAAAAGGTAATAACATAATAACTTAGGGTAAAATGGGAGGATGTGGCCAGGTTGACTGACGTACACTTGTGCAAGTAGTCAAAAGTGACGGGCTGAGATCGCGCCAGGTGTCATCTTCTTTTCAATTTTGGATTCTTTTGTTAAAAAGTCTTTGAAACTAGGTAATAAATAGTAGGAAAATCCTAAAAAAGCCCCAAAAATTACTCCGGCCTCCTTGTGACGTCATAAAACTAGGAGAACCTATAAATCATTCGTCTCGAAATGAAATAATCCAAATTGTTTTACATAACTCACTTTCCTCTTAACCCTAAGTATTGATGTTTGTTAACTTAAACTTCAATAACCCACTTCAACAAGCATCTCCCGTTAATGTTGGGAATAATTGTCTAAAATGCGTAACAATGAATCGGAGAATTCAGCAAGGGAGATGGAGTGTCAATGAGTTCGTAGCAATTTTTGGAAATAATTTTGAATTTTTGTGTATTTAGTTCTGAATTTTCGAAGAAAAAAGGTAATAAAATAATAATTTAGGGTAAAATGGGAGGATGTGGCCATGTTGACTGACGTACACTTGTGCAAGTAGTCAAAAGTGACGGGCTGAGATCGCGCCAGGTGTCATCTTCTTTTCAATTTTGGATTCTTTTGTTAAAAAGTCTTTGAAACTAGGTAATAAATAGTAGGAAAATCCTAAAAATGCCCCAAAAATTACCCCGGCCTCCTTGTGACGTCATAAAACTAGGAGAACCTATAAATCATTCGTCTCGCAATGAAATAATCCAAATTATTTTACATAACTCACTTTTCTCTTAACTCTAAGTATTGATGTTTGTTAACTTAAACTTCAATAACCTACTTCAACAAGCATCTCCCGTTAATGTTGGGAATAATTGTCTAAAATGCGTAACAATGAATCGGATAATTCAGCAAGGGAGATGGAGTGTCAATGAGTTCGTAACAATTTTTGGAAATAATTTTGAATTTTTGTGTATTTAGTTCTGAATTTTCGAAGAAAAAAGGTAATAAAATAATAATTTAGGGTAAAATGGGAGGATGTGGCCATGTTGACTGACGTACACTTGTGCAAGTAGTCAAAAGTGACGGGCTGAGATCGCGCCAGGTGTCCTCTTGCTATTATTTTGACTTCTTTAGTGCAACTGGTATTGTGGAAATAGGTAAAAAATTCTACGAAAATCCAAAAAATGCCCGAAAAATGAGAAAATCAAAATTATTTGTACATAACTCACTTTCCTCTTAACCCTAATTCACGTTAACACGTATATTTCGGATAATATTCGATATATAATTTGTAATAATATAATATTTAGTTTGACTATATACAATAATATGTTTTGTTATAATAATGTACATCCATAATAATTGCACATGCTTTGAAGCCATCATTGCAACTAGGCCTAGGGCTTTCAAGACGTCAGTTCGTATTCAATAAGTTGTCCACATGCAACTGCACCTAGAGTTTTCAACACGTCAGAGGTATTCAATAAGTTGTCCACATGCAACTGCACCTCGAGGAAACTTAACACGTCAGAAGTATTCAATAAGTTGTCCATATGACGCCGCATTGGGAATCAGTAATATATTTTCAATCATGTCCAATCACATAAAATAATGCCATACTTTTTGTCAATAACCTCACACAAGTGAAGCAATTTTAAAACCCTTAGTTAATATTTGTTCTAGTCTATATGAGTGATTATATAATCAGTCTGCATTTTTTTGCACAGTATATGTTAACTTTGAGAGGGATTCCACAAATATAAAATATAAAGAAAGCAAGAAATAGTAGGAGATGAACCAGTACAGAAAATAATATATAAATGGTACATAATAATTCCATAACCTTGTCACAAACGCACTCACAAAAGCTTTTCCATAAACCTTGTCCTAACATATAATAAATAAAGGCAACATTGCATATGATGCAACCATGTCCAAATCTGATACGTGATCAACAAAAAATGGACATGGCAGGAACATATGACTGAAGTAGATGGGCTATTTGCATCTTGTGTTTTCGTAATTAAAGACATCAAAATATTAAGGTTTAAATCTTCCATAGTAGTTAGCATCAAAATAGCTTTGAAGCAGAGTGTAACGAAAATTCCAATTCCACTGATTTGCCTTTGCTCAAACACGAGAACCAAAATGGTTACTTCCGTTGCTGAGTATATTTGGTGACGTCGGAAACGGTAATAGATGACCAATCAAACCCGGGTACGACGAGTTTTGCATAGGATCGGAAGTAGTCGAATCCAGCTTGCATCACACGCTTCTTTGACTCCACTACATTAGATGAGTTCTTGTATTTTTTAACAGCTACACTCCGAAAGTCGTTTGTGTCTACGATTCATGCGCTGCAACTTCGCCCTATCCAGATTGGCCTGCCTTTTGTCATCTTCAATTTGGCCTTCAACAAATTCCAAACGTGCCCTTGCCCTTTGGATTTCATCACGAAGTTGAAGATGCCTCTCCTTCCAAAAAGCAACAACTCCTTCAGACTCAAAACTTCCAACAAAATGGTCATTCTGTCTAGGAATGTGACATTGCTTGTCTGGTGACTCACTTGCGTGTCGAAGGCGGTCTTTGTTTGGAGGGGTGTTTATTATGCTCACATCAAACTTGGTTAGTAAATCCATTCTTTGGGGGGAATGAGTTTGTTTGCTTGAGAGAGTATCAGTAGATGGAGACAGATTCGGTGGAGGAGTGAGTTTTGTGTGGAAGGGAAATTTATATGTAAGGGGTGATAGTAATACCAAGAAAAGGGTTCCCGCCAAAAAATATTTGGTTGACAATGTAGAAATTAATTTTTGGTATGATACAATCTAAGTTTAATCCTAACTAGTTTGGTTGAGTTAACTAAGTAGATGTCACTTCGATTGAGTTTCTTTCAACCACTATCAGTGGTGTAAGGAGAGTGTGAGGTTGACATGCTTGAAAAGCAAAAGCTGACACCTATTTTTAAAAAACTCCCGCCAAAAAGTACATATGTTGACTACACACAAGCTTTGGTATGTTGGTCTATAAACCTATGTTCCCTTTCTGAAACGAAATTGCATATGCAATCCTCATCCTCCCAAAACTAAGAGGATTATTGAAGCATGTCAACCTCTTCAGGCGCCAACAACACAATCGAAGATGACAAATTGGAGTCGCAGGTTTTATTTCCACATTGTACTCGCCGACCCCTTCCTTTTTCAACATCATTTGGGAGTGAGGGGGACTCTGATGATCCATTAGAGGCAATACATGCAGTCAGTGGCAAGCTGGATTATAATTCCACACTGATCAATTCATGGCATGAGAAATGTGTTGAAGACGAGGCAATTTTGGCTGATCTTAACATTAGAGTGAACAAAGCGTTCTCCCAAAAGAACAAGTACTTGAAGCTGAGTCATAAAAGGAAGCTGAAAGCTGAGGAGTTGGATACAGTAATGAATGATGAAATGAAAGGTTGTTTGATGAACCATATGCGATGCAAAGAGCACCATAGTGAACTGGAGTTGGCATTCAACGAAGGATTCGACAAATTCCGAGCATTTGCGGCAACTACTCATACAAGTTATGATTGGAACTATGTGTCCCCTGATGCTGTGAGAGAGATACTAGACGATGGGGGTGACATGAATGAGCATAAGCACGTCAAAGCTGCTCGGAAGAAGCCGACCGATACGACTAAGTGATTGCGGCTACCGCTGTTCAGTTGGTTGAGGGTGATCGTGGTATTGCACATATACTCCCTTAATGTCATTATCTAATTTAAAATAACACAAATATCAGTTTCATTTGCTTCATATATAATTATTAGGACTATGTATTGCAAGTCATCATGTGTTATAATGTCTAACATTATATTTTGCAAATATGGAAATATTATTCAATAAGCAGTCAATATCACAGCAAGCCGGGAATCAGTAAATGCTCCTTATCATGTCCATTTACATTAAAGAGCTGGCGTACTAATGTGTTCAAAAAAAACTGACACGTGAGTCATAAGTAACATAACATGTGCTATACATTGTTTAGTGAATGGTTCTTGGTTTATTTATATATAATAAAATTCCAAATATTGCTGAAGATTTATTTCGTCTATATCACTAGGGATATGAGTGGCCATAAGCATGTGACACCTGCTAAGAAGAAGCTGACCAGTACGACCGAGTGATTGTGGCTACCGTTGTTCAGTTGGTTGGGGAGATCGTGGTATTGCTAAGAGGGAGCACATAATATGTTTTGCAATCAAATGTTCTTTTGTGTGTGGAATTATGAGTATTTATGTAAGTTAGTGTACCCTTTAATATTTTCACCTAAGTATCGAAATGTAATTAGCTGCAATGTTATGTTTCTTTTTTACACGCCGCTTTCTATTTGCTCTGTTCCAACAAAGTGCTTCAAGTATCCTTCAGTTACAAAAGTGTACAAAATCGTGCCCCTAATAACCAGTCGGAAAAAGTGGCTACTGCTGGAAATGATTACTGGTAATGGAAACAACAGCTGGCTGCTGGAAATGCTGCATTAGCCTGAGGATTTGAAAAATTAATCTATGTTCAAACATAATTCACCCTAAACTGCCCATTTTACATGGTAAAAGTGATTGCTTCTTCACATAACTACAAATTTCATACTTGATCAAATGTCTATGAAAATTTATAAATAGGGAGAAGACATAAAATTAACATGTCTCCAAATGTCATGGAAGAATGAAACCAAGCAAATTTTCATTTCAATTACCAGTGGACATAGTAAGAGCTCATCGGTGGACATGAACAAAAACACAATAATATTCAAAAACTGAATCTATAAAACTTCACCTGATCATTAATCTTCATAACAACCACATTTCGTCTAATACAAATATAAATCATTCAGTTGGTCCGTGCATCCTGTCAAAATCGTCGAATAATGGGTCAGTACGATGTATTGGAGTTGATTCGTCATTGTTCGACGGTGTGTCCTGCATAAACATCAAACACAAGCACATAAAAATTTTACCTATTCAAATTTTAGATGTTATTACAAATAGTGTTAGCATCTTACGGTGTGTTCAAGGCTGGGCATTGTCTTCTATCATGACCAATGCGTCCACACTCCCAACAGTGTCTAATCCCTCGCTTCATTGCCTTTTCCTTTGCTCCCGTTACTCCTTTCGACCTTCCTTTGCACCTCACTCTCTTAGGGTCTTTCATATATTGTGTTTGAGAGCTGAACCCTCCAACTTCGTTATTACTTGGTCCATCCTTCAGCAACTTCAACTTCACCTGCAAACTTTTTAGAGTCTCTGACAGTAGCTCACATCCTTCTTCACTCATTAATGCATCCTCAACCACATCTGAAGCAAGTCGAGACATTGTACTCCGCTTTATTAGAAGGCCAGGATCTGCACAGTCTTTAATTTCGTTGCCATTTGCATCTGACACCAATCCAGATTTCGCAGTTTTCTTCCACCTCTTCAAAATATATTTATCGGGCATATATTCAATCTGGTCCCTTATGAACAATGCTAGGATGTGCTTGCAAATAATTCCAACAAATTTAAATCTTTTGCAGCTACACGATGCGTGGTCAGAGTCTTTGACATATACGACTTCTGCCACTCTTGTTTCCCAATTTTTCCTTTCGCTCACGTTAAAGACAACTTTACAAGCATCGTCTGTTTTGAGCTCTAGGAAACATGCTGTACTTTGTATTAGTTCTTGCTCAAACTTTTGAAACATTGTCCTTGTGTACAAGGTAGCCATTTGTTTGTTCATTGGCATCGGTAGAAGACATTGAGCCACTTCAAATGCATCTACGTGATCAGCAACTAACTCTTTTTCACGTTGATGAGAAAGTGCCCTCTCAAATTGTATTATGAAATCCATCGACGAATTTCTCCTTGATATGTATTGCTTGAAAAAACCATGACAACCTTCCGCTCTTTGGCTGCTTGACATTCCAGCGGCAAAAAATTGTTGTGCGTAGGCTGGAACCCAAGATTCCTTTAAATCAAACATTGAACTTGGCCATGGATGGTCAGTCAAACCAGCCTTTGTAACCACAATATTCCATTTTGCATCAAACTCATCCTTATTGTCAGTATCCCATATGGCTTTCTGAAATTCACGCCAATACTCCTTATAAGCGTCACGTGGTAACTTAACAGAGAACTTTGATGTGATGTGCCATATGCAAAGTCGATGAAATGTAGTCGGGCAGGCTATTGAAATCGCTATGGCCATTGCCGCATCTTGATCTGTAATGATCATTTTAGGTTCCCCACCTGGCATGGCTTTCTTAAACTCCTCAAACATCCAAACAAACGACTCAGTCGTTTCCTTGCTCAAAAATGCGCATGCTAAGACAATTGTCTGACCATGGTTATTAACTCCCAACATTGGTGCAAATGTCAAGTCGTATCGATTCGTGTTGAATGTGGTATCGAATACAACAACATCTCCATAAAACCCATACGCCCGTCTAGAAGTTGCATCTGCCCAAAAACATCGACTAAACCTGTCATGCCCATCTCCCTCAATCTTGAAATAAAAAGCCTCATTTTTTTTCTGTTCAGCCATAAAATACTCGGTCACTAGTTCAACATCGTGATTCCTCAGCTTCCCATTCACACTACATTCAAGATTGTAGATATCTTTTTTGATAAAACCGATTTTATCCATTCCTCCGGATTGCACCTCGAAAATACTTACCTTCTGATGAATGGGAATATTAACTGAACCCAACTGTTTTGTGAGTACTTTTGTAGAATCTGAAATATGACGGTGTGATCTCAATAAATGCATTCTTTCTGAGGGTGTCATCTTATGATTGTGTCCCTCTGCAAAAAGAGATATGGTATACTTCTTGCTCCCATTTGTCTTCACAACCACAATCTTAGCTTTGCAATTGCATCTACTTATTCCCCGTTGTCTTTTTCTCTCCCGAGTTTCATCCTTCCTTTATGCACCTTGTTTGCAACATACAAATTCTTTCCTCAAAATCTCTTTCTTATTTTTCCCCCAAAAGCTAGAATGAAGTCGAATACCAAAGCCAGCAAAGAATGCATAACTATTATAGAAACTGTAAACGAGGTCAAGCGAGTCAAACTTCATCCCAACTGCTGGTGTTTCCTCATTTCTTACTTCAGGAATATAAACCTTCCCATTAGCTGTTGCACATTCATCACTCTTTGAGCCCCCAGACATTTTATCTACGTATATTATTGATCCACTTCTATATTACTGCATAGCAATTATTCATTCATTAATCAGTCATTACTGCATCACAACATATCAATGCATTCCACTTACACAAAACATTGCCCAAATTGACACAAAATACGCATAGCCTAACTTCCAATTACACAAAACGCAAGCAAAATTTCATAAATGTTACGTCATCTCTTGTGAAATAATCTGGTAAAAATAACATTAGAACCAACATGTTCAACTAAGAACACAAATGTAATTCAAACCACCAATTACAGAACTTCACCCAATATCCTCTCCAACTGCTTACTCCTAATGTCATTAAGCCTAAGTTTAGGTTCTTTTACCTACATTTCATAATTTTCCACCCCGACCAACAATAATGAACTAAGTATATTGAATATTCATAAGGAAATGACACATTATTGATTCCAAAAATGACGCATTATTGATGCCACAAATGACGAATTTCTCACCCTCACAAAAAATAAACCTAACCCAATAAAATCAATCCAGCAAGTGAACTTACCTCTCAAAATCAATCGGGAGCTCTGCAGTCAGTCAGCTTGAAAGAATGTGGTGGACATTAGAGAAGACTCTTTGGTATTTGAGACTCCATCTCTACGAAAATCGAAGAACAACTGCTGCTGCTGCTTCTAGCTACAAAAAGAGATATGCTACTTTGCTTTCATCTGGAATCTTGTCAGCTGAATGAAAAAGAGAAGGGGTTTTCACTTGAGCCATAGAATCAAAACAGGGCAACAGCTAGGTAAGAGCTATTCTTCGTAATACCCAGGACACCATAGATCGCAGGCCTCCCAACGAGCTAATGACAATCGAGTGACTATAAGGTTCGGGAGATTTGGATCCTTCTAATTGTGGGTTTGCTTTAGATTTCAACCCGATTCTACATGCACCCTCTTTTAAAAACTCACCGTTGGATGAAATCCAACGGCTCTTACATACCCCTCAAAAACACCTCTTATAACTTTCCACTCACCATAGAAGCTCTCTTTTTCCTTTTTCCTTTAATTGATTTAAAGCCCAATACTTTTCTAATGTCAAAGCTAATTTCATAATTAACTTTTAATTATGAATTACAACTTAACCATTAAGTTACACTTATAGTCTAACTAGTTTGACTCGGTCAGGAGAAACATCGCCCCTATGGCCGACCATGGGTAGTGGGATTTATCTTGGGTCCCATGAATTTGTGTTGTTATACAACACTTATTCTTGGGCCCAATGAGTGTTTAGGCATTTTTCCTTTTTCCTTTAATTGATTTAAAGCCCAATACTTTTCTAATGTCAAAGCTAATTCCATAACTAACTTTTAATTATGAATTATAACTTAACCATTAAGTTACCTTATAGTCTAACTAGTTTGACTTGGTCAAACATGTTGACTTTGACTTGATCATTGACTTTGAATTTTGATCGTTGACCATTCACTTTTGATCTCAAATTTCTTTCTAACATGACCTGCCCGAATTCCCCCTAGAGATCCGTGACGAACCTTGTTGTCTGTCCGACATCTAACCAATGATGGGCCCACTTACTAAAATAACCCTCTTCCCCGAAACAAAGAAGATGGGTCGAGAGTTCTACCAAAATTTCGGTAGAGTCTCACCTGAAAAATGGAATTTTCCCAAAATTACAAACACTTGCAAATGAAGCAATAAAAAATCTCAAACAGCTGCACGCACAGTTCTAAGCACACATTTTACAACATAAGCCTCCAGCCTCAAATTCAACCATACATGGGCAATATCAGAGCAATCTAAGATATTATTTAGTTTACACAACCCAAGATATCCTACAAGGAAGTCGATGCATGGGAAGAGAGAGACTTGGTTTGGTTGGGCAAGTCATGTCAAGTTACGGCATGGGGGGTGCAAAACAGAAATTGTGAGTGGACAAATAGAAAGTTTGAACATAATTATAATCGAACATAATAACCCCATGTTTTAAGAAAACGATGTAAAATCATGCAATGAAATCCATTATTATAGTATACTTGAATTTGAAATCATTATAATCCCATAAACCAGATATAACATATAATACAATGATCAAACGGGACCTTTTTCCCTTTAACCAACCTCTTTCCGAGATATATGCTTGTAAAAACACAACATGCAAACAAAGATCCTTATAAATATATAAGTATAAAAATATATGACTCCATATATATACGCATACGTACTCACTACACCATTATTAAGTACCGGGGAAACAATCCAATCAGGAGATTGTTTGGCTAGACCACGGAATAGCATCACATTACCCTGTGACTAGGGTTGAGCAGTCCAACTAGAGGACTATTGCTCTGCAGCACACACGCCGACAACACATCGCACATGCGGCTGAAACAAGTCTTATGTGTGCAATCTACCAGTCAAGGGCCTACGGCACACCCCGCCAAGGGTGTCCGGTATCCTCCCACACGCCGACAACACATCACACATATGGGTAACATTCGTATCCAAGTATCAGTATCCAAGGGGTGGCACATATCATGGTGCAATCTAAACTCCAATATACCAAATTCCACTTCCCAATTCCATTACAAAAACATATCCGAAATCCAAATGTTCCAATTCACCCAAACTAAGATACATAGACATCTTGACAACATCATTATCCAAAACTCAATATCCATAAATTTTATATATAATATAGGTACTAAGCTCTCATGAGCATTATAAAACCAATAACCAAAATAATCAATTTCTCAAACAAACCCATATATGCATGTAAGTCCATCATTTGAAAATAATGATCATTTTAAAAAAACAAAGTTCACTCACTAAGAGTCCAAAGCTGCTTGACCCGGCGAGAGTCTCGCCTGTTGAGTACATGGAGCCTGACTACCTATTTGAAAGAACATGAGGACTTAATCAATAAAAGTATCCAACCATGAACTTCCACTCAAAATCCTAAATTCCGGGACTCAAAGTGTGTGCATGACATTTAGGGAGTTCCTAGGGCCAATCTAGTAGTTTTTGAAGGATAAGACGACCTCGGAAGACTCACGATCAACCAAGTTGTCAAACTTTCCATTTTGGTCAACCTGGCCCGTTGGGCCACGACCTCCAATTTTTAATCCGAAAGTTCCTATAGGTCCAATAAAGTCTACTAAACAAGTCCCGAAGGTTTGGTTTCAATCAAGCGGTCGGATCAAAGCCAATCGTACAATAGGATGGCGATTGGTTTGCCTAACCCTAAATAACAAGTTCGGAGTATCCAGGACTCTGATTCTTGATCAACAAGTTCTTACAGGATCCTAGAGGTACGAGGAATAACATAATTGAAAGTGGAACCAATCGAACGGTTTGAACCTATCGAACCCGGATATCGCATAATAGGTGCAATATCCTTTTGATATTCAGAACCAAACCCTAATCCGAGCATATTGTCGTGCTCGGGACGACATGGGGAGTATTTTAGAACTAACGGGCTGCCACAAGGTGGCCCACGGGTTTGTTCGTGACATTCCTATAAATTCACAATTCTACTTAACTTTGGAACAATTCAACAAAACCTCGAGAATTTAACCTCTAAAATATATTTCCAGAAAACAAACATCTTAAATATTTACCTCACTCCTCTTAATTGGTCTGAAATCCTCAATTCACCTCCCAAGGAGAACAACCACCAAAATAGCACTTGGAAACAAAGAACCTTGTTTCAGTTTGTACCACTTCCGAGAGAGCTAAACGTGCTGGATGACTATGAACTTTGGATATGTTGTAGATTACAGAATTCTCAACAACTTTCATTAAGGAATCTTTCTCATATGAGCGAGGGAAATCTACATGCAAGACATAATCTGAGCCTACATCAGCAGAGAAGAGAAGGATGAACATGTTACACTAAGACACATCTTGAGATGACTATACTTCTTGCAAGAAGCTTAACTTTTGACAGAGTATAGCCACAACATAGATAAACAACTGTTTTGAAGGTAAATATGCCATTAGAGCAGAGGAAGGCTACATTCAAGAGTGAATAATTTCACACTAGTGTGGAAACAGCAGACAAGAGGTACGAGAAGACTAGTCTCATCTTGAGCACAATTTAGGGTAGATAGACATCTCCAATTGCCTTGAATTTTGGATATATTGTAGCTCTCGACCTCAGAAACAACATTTGTGAAGGAACAGAGGTACGCGCAACATAAATTAGCATGCAAAGACAAATCCGTGCATAACACAGAGTACCAGGCAAATATGAGTTGATCGTCCTCAAACTGTGTTTATATTTCTTCGATTGGGATACATTTCGGATATGTTGTACTAGACAACCAGATGAACAAGTTTGAAGAGGACGATATTTCATTTTGAGTTAAGGAGAGAGGGGTTAAGAAGCATGGAATAGAACTGACGGGTTTGGAAGCTCTGATGAGTTTAGGAAAGAAATCTTTGGGGAATGGAGAGAACATGAGCTGGTCAAGACTTTGGTATGTGGGAATTATAAAACTGACTAGACTTGGGAACTAAAAGAGGTAGGCGTAGGATGGTTTGACCTGGGGTTTTTAAATTTTGACTTCTCGAAAATTAAGATTGTGCCACTGCACTTCTGTAGATCCCAACTTTCTCGTTAAAACTCCGATTTGAGCCCACTACGTGTCTACGAACTCATGAGAGAGAGCTTTACGGAATGGTATAACTCTGACTATCAAAACTAATTCTGAGCGAAAAGTGACTAAAGTAGCCCCTACCCCAAGGGCAAAAATGTAACTTCACAAAATAAAATAATTAGTCGGGACAGGGTGTTACACTTTCCTCTAATCACATTTTTTGGTGTGCAATCCATAGGTTCCTTTTAGCAAAGTAGTGGGTTGACTCAACTTCTCTGAGTTGATTTGTGAATTAAATCTCACTATTTAATTCTTCCTATTAGTGAAGGTCAATTGTGATTGAACATTTCTGGGCTTCCACAAACCATGGTTGGTGCCTCGCAACATTTCATGGTTATTCAAGCTAAATAGGACACAGTGAAGAACCAATTCAAGTTGGTATGGTCGTGCAATTGAATCCTTCTCTTGAACAACACTTCTTATTCACATTGTTAGATTATGGAGTCTTATGTCAATTACTTTTATGTGAATTATTCCTTATATGATTATCTTGGTAAGATTTGAAGACTTCTTTTTCTAAATCTTATCCACTACTTTGTACAAAGATTTGATCAGTCATATTTAAGGAGTATTCTCTCTCCTTATTGAGAGTAGAGATCATTTGTTATACATTCATTTGCCTTCATGACTTTATTGAGAGTTCTGATAAATTCCTTTTGGCTATGTCTTCAATAACACAACTATATAGTGCCTTCAAAGACAAACAACATAGTCATAAGACAACTGTAAGGGCTTTTTCTTCCGGCAGCTGTAAATAGGCTGGGCTGCCGTAAAGGGCAGATGGATGAAATTATCCCCTGTGCCTAAGTTCAAAGATCAAGCCTAAAAAATGCTTCGAAAGGATAGAGAAGCCTTAGGAAATACCTTGGTTACCTTCACCAATGAAAATAACAACAGCTTACAGATAAATTTTCTAGCTTGGCATGCTTGTGAGTTTAGCACTGAAGAGAAAACTAAGTGTTCCTGGGGAAAAGGGGTATTAAGGTAGGAGAGGAAGAGTTTGCAGAGTGGTTTGGCTGAGAATAAGAAAAAAGAGAGGAATTGGTGGCTTGAGTATTATTTCCGGCAGCTTGACAGTGACTCTGTCAAATGCTAGAGCAGCCTGCCAAAAGGGGGAGGAGGATGAATAGAGCACGAATTTGCTGGGTGTTGTAGGTGAGAGAGGAAGCTTGCTCTCTGAAATGTGGGTTGTCTTTCGTTGGGTAGAAGATGCCCCTTTTATAGCTGCTGGAAGCCATCTTTTTCCAAGAAACCCTAATGGTTTCTATCTAATTTGGCCAAGCTTTTTCCCTCCTTTCTCCTCCCCTTCTTTGACTTATCTTATTATAGCAAAATCTTCTCTGTCCAATCTCACAAAATCAGGGCTTTTTGGGAGCTCAATGCTCTTTCCCGCAGCTGCCTCTATTTCCAGCCATCTCCTTCTTTTCTTTTCTTCCTTCTTCCATGGCCAGGTCTGATGAGGGAAAGAGAATGGGTATGCATGCTGGTTCAAAAGTCGATTCCTCTTCTAGCAGGCTGCACGCCAATATCCCTTGGTCCCTTGGGTTTCTTTTGCTTGAAACTTGCTCTCTTCCCATGTGCTGGAACGTCCTAGCAGTTTTGTATAATGGACCTTCAGACTTCCCCTTCGTGGCTTTTGTTTTTCTAGCCAAGTGCTGGGGCTTTTGTAGCTCATTATGGTAATTGTATGGGCAAAGGTGATTCAGTAAGTAAGTGGGATTTCTTTATCAAACGTTTGGGCTTTTTGGTTGAGTCAATAGGCTATTTTGGTTGGGCTATTTTTGTTTGGAGTGATGGGCTATTCTTTTCTCTCTTGTGCTCACCCACATGTTTGGGCCTATGAAATGGGCTTGAGTCCCGAGGCTCCCAAGCAACTCGGGACTTCCATTTCTCAGCCCATCAATGGGCCTCATGACAATTTATTACCATCCATACCACAACCCACTTAAGCAAGCCCCCGGTATTTGAGTGGCTTTGGGCCCACTTAAGCTTGTGGCGTGATTGGGTGCGGAATAATAATTCCTTGCTTGGCATGACGTGCTTCAATTTTATGATCCTTGAAGAGGGACACAATGCTTAGTTTAGCATGGGCTTGTATTTTATAATATTATCTCAGTCCTTGGCATGACAAATTATTTATTTAGCATGGCATGTGGACTATGACTTGTATATGATGAGCCTTCGTGTACTCCGATATGTGACTTTTCTTAATACAGTATCATATTTGTTGAGCCTATTCTTAACAACTAAAATGAGTTATTAAAAACAGCAACTTTAATTCTCGCAAGTGCACGAACCGTTTATAGTATAGCTTATGTAAATACGAGGTCGATCCCACGGAGAATGGTAACTTGGTTCCAAGTTAAATTACTTAGAATGCTAGAAAAACATAGAACAAAGAAAGTGACTAACTAGCTAAAGGCAAGGTCGAATTCAACAATGCCTCTTGCTAATTACTCTAGGTCTAGGACAGAATCCTAGCACCACACACGCACTCGAAATGGGGGGTTTTGTTGTTGAAATGAAAACAAGAAAGTGAAATGAAAGTGCTTGAAAGTAAACACTAGCAGCAATGAACAAGTTGTAAAACAATGATGGAGAGGTGTTAGAGCCTTGGAATCTGCCACTAGTCTTCCTATCCAAGTTATGAATGCATAGAAATTGACTCAAGCTTCATCAACAATAGATTATCGCATACAAGCCTATGGTATCTAGGTGCAGGATGCATGATTCTCCTAAGGCATGTGATTATGCATGGTATCTACACAACACGTGATCTCTAATATGCAACCTAAGCATGGTATCTACTTAGAATAAAGCATACAAGAGTCATTAATCTCCTTGAGAATATGATAATCACACAAGTCCTAGAACATGGTATCTGTCCTAGTCAACATATGGTTATTAACCCCTTGAATGATTCTTAGGCCATTCATGTGTTGCTTGTGAAAGGAGAGTAGAATTGGTGAATCTAAACCCCTTCCCAACCTGTGCTAGATGCATAAAATCCTAGTTAGCTACTCCAAGAAAACATACATCAAGCACATAATAAACTGGAGATTAACAACTTGATAATAAAAGCAAGGAAATCAATTAACTATAAAATCATCCATAACATTGAATATTCATGACTAGGGCTTCATCCTAAGCCCTAACTAAATGGATTAGTTGGACATAACTATGAATACAGAAAATAAGAAATACATAGATAGGATAAAGAGAGGAGAAGAACTAGATGATGGCAGCAAGGAAGTTCCCAGGACAGCTCCAAGCTCCCTTGACAGCTCCAAGCTCCCTTCTCTCTTTGTGGTGAATCTGAATGTGTGTTTGAGTGTAATGGATGAAGTGAATGTGTGTTCTGCCCTCCCTCCTTGAATGAGTGTGCAACTCTCTGTTTATAGAGTGCAATTTCGTGCTCCCCTTTGGCTGGTGAAGCACACCTCTCTGCTGCCAACTGCTCTAGCTGCCCATACTTGCTTATTGCTCCAGCTGCCCATACTTGCCTGTTGCTGCAGCTGCCCATACTTGCTTTGGTGAACTTTTCTTGGTTTTTGAGTTCCCATACTGATTTGTTTCCCATGTGTGGCTGCTCTGATGTGTAGCACATGGCTCTAGGGATGTAGGCACATTAAATATGATGGCAGCCAACATGACATTTCTGTGAGCTTGGTTCAGTGTTTGACGTGTTGAGGGCTCCAGATTTATCCAATTGGGCTGAAATTTGGATATGTTATAATAGACACCCATTGGAACAACTTCTATGAAGGATGTCTCCTTATCCGTCCTGTGTAAGTTACTGAAATGAGGCCTGCAAGATGACCCTCGAAACTGGACTGACAAGGAGTGTGGGCCAAATTGGTTCTGTCATTAAGCTCATATTCCTCTTGTGCCAATCAACCCTTAACATGCATGAATTGTACCAAATGTGATCACCTTGCTGTCCCAACCTACAAAACACACAAACATAGGTAAGAGACTCAAAATAAAGAGAAACTAAACAACATTACTAAGCAAAGAAGGCATGCAAATGTGTGAAATTATGACCTTATCAAATACCCCCAAACTTAGATTTTGCTAGTCCTCGAGCAAAACAAAATAAAACTACAACTTAGGAAACAGGAAATAAGCAACTAGCCTTCCAAACAATATCCTCAAAGAATCATCAGTGTATATGGTTCCAAAGAAACACAACAATCACAATCTAAGTTCCACACATGATTCACGAGAAAGCAAAGCTAGCATTGACACCCTTAAGTGTAGTGTGTGAATGCCAAATCCGAACAACACCTGCAACTCAAATATGTACATGCGCACACACTTAGAGCAAAATCAAGAATTCCAAACCCCATAAGCTCATTATCCAATCTGCTCTCCACAGTAATACCATGCAACACCAAGGATCAAAAGGACTTTACAAGGGTAGTAATGAGGTTTAGGGTAGTGGTTGAATGAAAGAAGGGATATAAGATATACAATATTTTGAGCACACTTAAAGCACAGGTAAGAGCATAAGAGAGTACTGAACTTTGTAACAAGCAAGGAACACATACATGAGCAGATTTTCAACATAATTTCAGCACCTTGAAATGTGTTTATTTGGCCTAATTTTGTGGCTCTTTACCCTAGATCACCATGATGTTCTCCTTGTAACACCCTAGGGCCGTGACTACATTGGTCACACTTCATTACCTCTTTTGATTAGTTACCAATACCCCCAAACTTATTTCTTTTCAACACTTGGGTTACGGCACCAATTATTCACTTTTGCTCTATAAACCTTGCATTCTTTCTGACTCTCTTTTGAAGATAGCTTTAATTGCTCATACAATAAGTAAGGATAAGAAAACAGAGGCTCATTATGGTAGGATTCTTTTACACAAAGAAAGGCTTAACGTAGGCTCAAATGGGATGACTAGGGATGAATACATGTAGAGGGATGGTTAGAAAGGCTCAAACGGTTCAAACATGGCCTAAATCACTTCCTAAGCATTGTATGGCAACAAAATGTCTCAAGAAATATTCAAATAAGTTCTAGAGTACGAAACCAAGATCATGAGATAAGTAGAATTGCATAACGTCTCTAAGTAGCAAGACGTTGGACTAACTTGGCAAAGTGCTCAATTAGTGCAAGGATGGCATGCAGGACAAAGTTAACTTAGAATCACATGCAGACCTTAAACAATGACTATCAATTTCTGAAAAACCATATTAGTATTAAATCCAAGTCTTTATCATAGGTGTTTGGAAGGATAACGAAACAACACACAAAATCCTGCGTTTTTAGACAGTAGACACACTCAAAAATTTTAAAATTTGACAATTTGAAACAACATAACTAAATCCTTCCCCCCAAACTTAAATGAAACATTGTCCTCAATGTTTAGAGTGTAAGAAAAAGCAATGCCCCATAAATGAAAGGAAAGAAGACAAGGGAAAGACATAACCAAAGGTTAGATTTCAGAAAAACTCCCCTTTGAAGCGATTAGGACGCAAGCAAGCTTCCTCGCATATTCTATCTTCTCCTCGTCACCTTGGGTTGCCTCCCAAGAAGCGCTAAGTTTCACGTCTTCAGCCAGACGTCCAAACTTTCTATAGTGAATGGGGGGGTTTGGGCTCAATCGACACCTCATGCAATGCAAGAGAGTTCACCAAGCTTGTTTTCCTTTTCCATTGCTTTCTTGCTGCTTTTCTTTTCCTTTTCTGTTGATGAATAGAATCACAATGAATTGTAGGAATGATTGGAATATTCACATCTCCAAATTTGGGCAGTCCCTTCTTGTGTGTGGGAATTGGAGCATTGAACATGTGGGCTACCCCCTGCTCCTCCTTGTCTCCTCTTTTCAGCAAGCATGATTCTACTGAATAAGGAAGGCCATCAAATCTCTCTTTCCTTGGATTACCAAATACTTCAATTTGAAAACAATCTTGTACAACATTTGGCTTCAGGGCATCAAACACTTTGAAAGCAACAGTTTCTCCATTAACGGTCATGGTGAGAGTGCCTTGCTCTACATCAATCTTGGTCTTAGCAGTAGCCATGAAGGGTCGGCCAAAGATAAGGGGCAATTCATTGTCAGGAATTGGTGCTTCTTCCATCTCCAAGACTAAGAAATCAGCTGGCAAGATTAAACCTTCTACGTTCACCAAAACGTCTTCTAGAATGCCCTTGGGATACCGAATAGTTCTATCTGCCAATTGAATGCTCACAGTTGTGGCTTGCAACTCACCAAGGTTAAGTTTCTCATAAACATGATATGGCATAAGGTTTATAGAAGCTCCAAGATCAAGCAAAGCTTTTTGAAACTTAAAATCACCAACTATGCAAGGTATAGAAAACGAACGTGGATCCTTTAGCTTTGGAGGTAGCTTTCTTTGTAAAACTGCACTTACCTCTTCACTCAATGCAACTTGTTCATGCTCTTTGAATCTCCTCTTGTTAGTGCATAGATCCTTCAAAAATTTTGCATACTTTGGAATCTGAGCAATGGCATTGAGCAATGGGATGTTGATTTGCACCTTCTTGAATGTTTCCATTATCTCATCCAAGCCTTGATCTTTCTTTAACCTTGATAACCTGCTGGGAAAGGGTGCAATAGGCCTAAAAGCATTAGTTGAAATTGGAACTTGATTAGCATTAGATGATACCTTAGGGCCTGTGCTCTTTCCAGGAGCATTGATGGACTGTTTGTTGGAAGCTGTGGGCTGCCCATGTGGTGGCTGAATGATCTCCATGTTTTCTCCATCTTCTTGCTCTTCATTGGCATCTCCAACCTTATTATCAACTTGTTTACCACTTCTCAAGATGTGCACTACTTTAACTTGCTCATGATGGCTTGGATTCACCTCTGTTTGGCTCGGAAAAGTTCCGGATGCTCTATGGCTCAAGGAGGATGCAATCTGCCCAACTTGCAC
Organism: Prunus persica; assembly: GCF_000346465.2. Taxonomy (NCBI): domain Eukaryota; kingdom Viridiplantae; phylum Streptophyta; class Magnoliopsida; order Rosales; family Rosaceae; genus Prunus; species Prunus persica. The sequence goes on from NC_034010.1 coordinate 8,807,040, forward strand.
TTCTAGTTTGTTTACTGCATTTTGAAGATTTTGATTGGTTTGCATCTGTTGCCCCATGAATTTCTTGAACATGTCTTGCAATTCTCCCATTTGATCACCCCTTTGCTCTTGCACTTGTTGGGGAGCTTGCTGGAATTGCCTTTGTTGTGTTTGGAATCCTGGGGGAGGTCCTTGAGATTGTGGCACAATTGGATTGTTGTTCCACCTGAAATTAGGATGATTTCTCCATCCCGGATTGTACGTGTTTGAATAAGGATCATTTTGAGGATTCCTTGCTTGAAGGGCATTTGCTTGTTCTAGCATGTGCTCCGCAAAAGATTGGTCTTGAACTTCCACTTTGTTTCCTAGAGGGCTAGTCACTGCCTGTTGAAGCAAAGAACACATAACATCAAGTTTTGCAGCAATTTCATTATTAGTACTTACCTCAGAGACCACAGCTTTCATAGGAGCTCCTCTTCCTTTATTGTGGCTCCATTGTTGAGAGTTAGCACTCAAGGATTCAAAGAGAGTAAAAGCCTCATCTGCTGTTTTGTTCATCAGTCCTTCTCCACTTGTTGCATCTACCATCATCCTTTCGGAATCAAGCAAACCTTCATAGAAGGATTGCATTTGCATCCAACTCTCTATGTTGTGGTGTGGGCAAGAACTTATCATCTCCTTGTACCTCTCCCAACATTCATGAAAAGCTTCTCCTTCTCTTTGTGTGAAACCAAGAATTTCCTTTCTAATCTTGTTAGTCTTTTGAGCTGGAAAGAATTTCTGCAAAAACTTATTAGAAAGCTCATCCCAAGTATGAATTGAAGCATTAGGCAGAGAGTATAACCAAGACTTAGCTTTATCCTTTAAACTAAATGGGAATAGCCTCATCTTAATCTGCTCATCATCAAGGTTTTGAATTTTGATCGTAGCACATATTTCAAAGAATTGCTTAATGTGCATGTAAGGATCCTCAGTGGTATTACCATAATAAGTTGGAAGAAGATGAATCATACCACTTTTAAGCTCAAACCTGTCAACTGTGAGTTGAGGATAGACGATGCATGAAGGTTGATCGGTGACTTTGGGAATGGAAAACTCACGCAGGGGTTTTCTTGGTTGGACAACAAGCACACCACCTCCTTCACCATTGTTGTTGTTCGGAATCTCTGCCATCTTGCTTGAACCTTCAGATTCGTAACTTTTAGATTCAGCGCTTGAAGAACTATAATTCCTCCTCAAACCAGCACGCACAGCAGCGGTTCTTGGTGAAAGTGGCTCAGGTGAACTTTGCTCCTGGTCAGATTCGGACATGCACACACCAAGGAAGTCAATTCAGTGCTTTCAATGGAGATAACAACAAAATACAAAAACTGAATACTAAAAGAAAAACCAACGAAAAGAAACAAATGAAACAAACAAAAACAAAACAATCAAAGTAATCTAACTATAGCACCATCATTACCGGTTCCCCGGCAACGGCGCCAAAAACTTGTTGAGCCTATTCTTAACAACTAAAATGAGTTATTAAAAACAGCAACTTTAATTCTCGCAAGTGCACGAACCGTTTATAGTATAGCTTATGTAAATACGAGGTCGATCCCACGGAGAATGGTAACTTGGTTCCAAGTTAAATTACTTAGAATGCTAGAAAAACATAGAACAAAGAAAGTGACTAACTAGCTAAAGGCAAGGTCGAATTCAACCATGCCTCTTGCTAATTACTCAAGGTCTAGGACAGAATCCTAGCACCACACACGCACTCGAAATGGGGGGTTTTGTTGTTGAAATGAAAACAAGAAAATGAAATGAAAGTGCTTGAAAGTAAACACTAGCAGCAATGAACAAGTTGTAACACAATGATGGAAAGGTGTTAGAGCCTTGGAATCTGCCACTAGTCTTCCCATCCAAGTTATGAATGCATAGAAACTGACTCAAGCTTCATCAACAATAGATTATCGCATACAAGCCTATGGTATCTAGGTGCAGGATGCATGATTCTCCTAAGGCATGTGATTATGCATGGTATCTACACAACACGTGATCTCTAATATGCAACCTAAGCATGGTATCTACTTAGAATAAAGCATACAAGAGTCATTAATCTCCTTGAGAATATGATAATCACACAAGTCCTAGAACATGGTATCTGTCCTAGTCAACATATGGTTATTAACCCCTTGAATGATTCTTAGGCCATTCATGTGTTGCTTGTGAAAGGAGAGTAGAATTGGTGAATCTAAACCCCTTCCCAACCTGTGCTAGATGCATAAAATCCTAGTTAGCTACTCCAAGAAAACATACATCAAGCACATAATAAACTGGAGATTAACAACTTGATAATAAAAGCAAGGAAATCAATGAACTATAAAATCATCCATAACATTGAATATTCATGACTAGGGCTTCATCCTAAGCCCTAACTAAATGGATTAGTTAGACATAACTATGAATACAGAAAATAAGAAATACATAGATAGGATAAAGAGAGGAGAAGAACTAGATGATGGCAGCAAGGAAGTTCCCAGGACAGCTCCAAGCTCCCTTGACAGCTCCAAGCTCCCTTCTCTCTTTGTGGTGAATCTGAATGTGTGTTTGAGTGTAATGGATGAAGTGAATGTGTGTTCTGCCCTCTCTCTCTTGAATGAGTGTGCAACTCTCTGTTTATAGAGTGCAATTTCGTGCTCCCCTTTGGCTGGTGAAGCACACCTCTCTTAGCTGCTGCCAACTGCTCTAGCTGCCCATACTTGCTTGTTGCTCCAGCTGCCCATACTTGCCTGTTGCTCCAGCTGCCCATACTTGCTTTGCTGAACTTTTCTTGGTTTTTGAGTTCCCATACTGATTTGTTTCCCATGTGTGGCTGCTCTGATGTGTAGCACATGGCTCTAGGGGTGTAGGCACATTAAATATGATGGCAGCCAACATGACATTTCTGTGAGCTTGGTTCAGTGTTTGACGTGTTGAGGGCTCCAGATTTATCCAATTGGACTGACATTTGGATATGTTATAATAGACACCCATTGGAACAACTTCTATGAAGGATGTCTCCTCATCCGACCTGTGTAAGTTACTGAAATGAGGCCTGCAAGATGACCCTCGAAACTGGACTGACAAGGAGTGTGGCCCAAATTGGTTCTGTCATTAAGCTCATATTCCTCTTGTGCCAATCAACCCTTAACATGCATGAATTGTACCAAATGTGATCACCTTGCTGTCCCAACCTACAAAACACACAAACATAGATAAGAGACTCAAAATAAAGAGAAACTAAACAACATTACTAAGCAAAGAAGGCATGCAAATGTGTGAAATTATGACCTTATCACCACGTCTAATGCTACTCCAAGAACTTTCTCATGTCTAGAGTATGGCAACTAAAGAGGTGATTTGGGATGAGTTTGGGTGGTTGGTGATGGCAGAGAAAGAACAAATTCGTAGGAAATGGAAGGAAGGCTTGTTGGAGTTGTTCCTCCCTCTGATTTTGGGCTGAATGGAGTGATATAGGATGGCTGGAGTGAATTATTGGTCAATTGAGTGAATCCTTTGCCTTTGAGCAGCTGACACACCTCCCTAAATTGCTCCATAAATTGCTCAACATGTCTGGTCTAAAGTCAAGGAAAGCTGTGGTGAGTCACATGGCTCAAAGAAAGTATCCAAGGCTCAACAACTGGAAACTGCAATCCTGAGCCTGGTGTGTATATGGGCTCACGAATTGGGCTCAACTTCATAATCTGATGCATTTGAGTAGTCCATCTTGAAGTTCAGACTCTCATCTTTCCAACTACATATTATTTGGGCCAATCCAAGTTCGGAGAAAGATGTTAAGGCCGAAATGAGTTGCTAACCCAGTCTGCTCGGTTTTGCACCATTTTGCATCTTTTCTTATCCAAAGACACCATTGCTACCTAAGGCCCAATGAACTGAATGATAAACATAAAAAGGATTAAAAGCACACGTTTGACTCAATAACATAACCAAATCATAAGTTAGAAGGGTACAAAATGATATACAATTGTGAACTGATCAAATACCCCCAGACCTAAATTTTGCTAGTCCTCGAGCAAAACAAAAGAGAATAAAGTTGAAAACAAAACAAGAAGTTAACTAAACCACTTATGTAGGTAACTTGATTGCAATGTGCATATGCAACAAGCCTTTAAACCTCTCGGCATCCCTAATCGGAAGAGTTGTGTCTCCTGAGGGTTTAACAGAAACGATACCCAGAAACGCTTTACTGACTCTCTAACACCAAAAGGTTAGAAAACTAACTTTGAAAACAACTAATGAAAGAAAACTTTAATCATGCATCCAACACCATAGAGTTACCAAGATAGATGATCAATAAGTGTGTAAAGTGGAAGCTATAGCTCAAAGGCACACGGCTTCAAAGTAAACATACTCAAATCTTGAAGGAAGAACATGCTTCAACTCTAATTCTCACATGTAGCACTCAATCACTCAGAACCTATGGTTTTATTCTCTCAAACAAGCATAAGTGAGTATATGAAATAGAAGCACAATATTGGTTAGATCTCATGAAGGGAATCAAATACTAAGAGTAGAGATACACACATACATACCAGCACCCATAAATACATCCTCAAAGATCAGCTAGGTCTTTCACAAGGTTGTAATGAAAGGCTAAGGTTAAGGGAAGTGGAAGAATTGGAAGGAACACAACTAACTTAAGAACATACCAAGGTTGCATTCTTTATTGATCTGCAAGGTATCATTGATTTAGAATGGTATGGCTGCAACTTCATAGCATCATCTGGCATAGACTTTATATTTCACATTTAGATCAAATCGAAACACTTTCTCTTTATCTTTCTTTTTTTTTTTTTTTGACTTGATCTACTTCTTCTTTAACTTTATTGCATAGATTCACACCAATTTACATTTGGGCATGTGGCAGCAACCTCCTTGCTTCAAACTTTATCTTCGCACACCTTGGTATATTTCTAAGCTATAGGGTATGGCTATAATAGGTTAAATATCTCTGATTGAGATACAAAGTTAGGGGAATTATGAGGGTGATAGAAGAAAAAGGCTTGTAGTGTTTGACTGCAAGAGAGCTGATGGAACACACGAATGGGTAGGGTGAAAAGAAAGCACAGAAAATGGTTATACACGCAGAGCCTAGCATCACTTCAATGAGTTCATTCATGGGTGAGAGCACGCACCTGATATCTGCAAAGAGAATCATCCTTAGTATTCAATCAAAATGGAACAATGAGATCATTTAGAGTGAATTGAAGAAAATAAGTAGAGATGAGGAATAGAAACACTTTAAACCCTCTCAAGAAAGCAATTAGGCTCGAAATAGCTCACTAGGGTAGTCTCCACTATTCTCCTTCAAGAATCTGAGCATGGTACTTTAGCCACCAGAATTCTAAGAGCAAAAGCTTTGTGAAGTGTAAAATTTCTGATATGAAAATCTCAATGGCAGCTCCATAGCATTGGTTGTATGAAATTTTTTTAAAATAAAAAAAAAATAGTGACAAGGGAACGAAAATTGTAAACACAAATGAACAAAAATTGAAAACCTCCCCCCCAGACCTGAATTGAACATTGTCCTCAATGCGATTAGGTCGACCGCTACCAAGCACCTTATTCTTCAACACATGGGTTGCCTCCCAAGAAGCGCCTTAGTTAATGTCTTGGCAAGACATTATGCCCTTAGCTAACTTGATTGTACGAAGGGAAGATGATCCACCACATGACCAGTTTGAATTCCAACTGACACTCCCTCATAGAATGGCTTTAAACGTTGTCCATTTACTTTGAAAGTCGAGCCATCTTTAGGATTTTGAATCTCCACAGCTTCATAGGGAGATACATTGACCACGGTGAATGGGCCAAGCCACCTAGACTTCAATTTTCCTGGAAAGAGACGCAAACGTGAGTTAAACAAAAGAACTGACATACCTTTGGTGAATTCTTTCCGTTGAATGTTCCTGTCATGGTAACTCTTGGTACGTTCTTTGTATAGCTTTGCATTCTCATAGGACTCATGTCGAATTTCTTCCAATTCATTGAGCTGAAACTTTCTAACATGGCCGGCCTTGTCCAGATCAAAATTCAACTTCTTGATGGCCCAAAAAGCATTGTGTTCAAGCTCCATTGGCAAGTGACAGGCTTTCCCAAACACAAGACGATAAGGGCTCATTCCGATGGGAGTCTTATATGCAGTCCTATAAGCCCATAATGCATCATTGCGCTTGGCAGCCCAATCTTTCCTTGTACTATTCACCACCTTCTCTAGGATCTGCTTAATTTCTCTGTTGCTTATTTCTACTTGACCAGAAGTTTGAGGATGATATGGTGTAGAGACTCGGTGGGTGATATTGTACTTCTTCATGAGTGCTTCAAATAGCTTATTGCAGAAATGGCTGCCTCCATCACTAATGACAGCCCTTGGAGTACCAAACCTTGTGAAAATATTGTCCCTCAAGAACTTCAGGACCACTTTATGATCATTGGTTTTGGTGGCTATGGCTTCCACCCATTTAGACACATAATCAACAGCAACAAGTATGTAGGTATAACCAAAGGAAGATGGGAATGGTCCCATGAAATCAATACCCCATACATCGAAGAGTTCCACAAAGAGTATGTTCTTCAATGGCAGTTCGTTCCTGCGGCTTATGTTTCCCATCCTTTGACACCTATCACACTTAACACAAAAATTAAATGCATCTTTGAATAGAGTAGGCCAAAAGAAACCTGATTGCAAAATTTTAAGTGCTGTTTTCTTGGCTCCAAAGTGGCCTCCACAAGCCAATTCGTGGCTATGCCTAAGGATGCTTTCTTGTTCTTCTTCTGGAACACATCTTCTAATGAGTTGATCTGGGCAATGCTTGAATAAGAAAGGTTCATCCCAGACATAATGTTTCACCATGGAAAAGAACTTCTTTTTGTCCTGATAAGTTAGATCATTTCTAAGAACACCACAAGCAAGATAATTAACAAAATCAGCATACCATGGCTCTTTGACTTGGGCAACATATAGTTGTTCATCTGGGAAAGTCTCATTCAATGGTAGTACAGCTTCTCCTTGCTCTTCAACCACAATTCTGCTCAAATGGTCAGCCACCACATTTTCACATCCCTTCTTGTCTCGAATCTCCAAATCGAACTCTTGCAGCAAGAGAATCCATCTGATCAAGCGAGGTTTGGCGTCCTTCTTAGTGAGCAAGTATCTAAGAGCAGCATGGTCAGAATAAACAATTACTTTAGAACCAACAAGGTAAGGGCGAAATTTTTCTAAAGCAAAAACCACAGCAAGCAACTCATTTTCGGTTATGGAGTAATTGAGTTGGGCATCATTCAAGGTCCGGCTCGCATAATGAATCACATGGGGAAGCTTGTTCTTCTTTTGACCTAAAAATGCACCAATAGCAAAGTCAGAGGCATCACACATTATTTCAAATGGTAAAGACCAATCTGGAGCTATGATAATAGGGGCTGAAGTTAGCTCTTTCTTCAAAGTCGTAAAGGCTTCCATGCAAATCTCGTCAAACTCAAAAACAGCATCCTTAGCAAGGAGATTACACAATGGTCTTGAAATGCTTGAAAATTTTTTTATGAACCTTCTATAGAATCCGGCATGGCCCAGAAAGCTTCTAACTCCTTTAACAGAGGAAGGGGGTGGTAGATTTGTGATGATATTTATCTTGGCTTTGTCCACTTGAATTCCCTTGTTTGAAACAACATGGCCTAGCACAATTCCTTGTCTTACCATGAAGTGACACTTCTCCCAATTCAAAATCAGATTTGTTTCCTGACATCTTGTAAGCACTAGAGACAAGTGGTGAAGACAATCATCAAAAGATAAACCAAAAACTGAAAACAAACCAAATGGCATCCTTCTATAAGCAAATGTACCAAATGGGCATGTGAACGTGGTTTTCTCCTGGTCTTCCGGAGCAATGGGAATTTGATTATAACCTGAAAATCCATCAAGAAAACAGTAGTAAGCATGGCCAGATAAACGGTCAAGCATTTGATCAATAAAAGGCAAGGGAAAATGATCTTTTCTCGTGGATGTGTTCAACTTCCTGTAATCAATGCAAACTCTCCAACCAGTGATAGTGCGTGTTGGAACTAGCTCATTCTTCTCATTCTTTACAACGGTGATTCCGGACTTCTTTGGAACCACTTGCACAGGACTCACCCACTTAGAATATGAAATTGGGTAGATGATTCCCACATCAAGTAGCTTCAAAACTTCAGCCCTAACCACCTCTTTCACATTGGGATTTAGCCTCCTTTGTGCATCACGAGATGGTTTGCTGTCTTCTTCCATTAAAATTCGGTGCATGCACATGCTTGGACTAATTCCTTTGATGTCTGCTATGGTCCATCCAAGGGCTGTTTTATGTTCTTTCAGAACTTCAATTAAGCTGTCCTCTTCATGTGAAGTGAGACTTGCAGCAATTATAACAGGGAGAGTTTCATTAGTACCCAAATAAGTATATTTAAGATGATTGGGTAGAGGTTTAAGTTCTAGCTTTGGTGGGGTGATAATGGATGGCTCCAATTTTGTGGAGGATGATACAAGAGGCTCAAGTGGTGGCCTAAAGGATGGTGGGTATGGCTGAAACACTTCTAAGGCAGCCATCACTTCTTGGAACTCTGATTCAAAGAGATCTTCCTCTTCTTGTGTTAGGACCGCTTCCAAAGCATCATTAGACTTTTTCTGCACAATTTTAGAAGAAACCTCATGATCCACAACATCAATTGAAAAACAAGTATCAAGAGTGATAGAAGGTTGAGACAGAGCATCAAACACTTTAAATTCAACAGTTTCACCCAAAACAGTCATGGAGAGGGTGCCATCTTTCACTTTGATGATTGTGTCTGCAGTGGCCATGAATGGTCGCCCGAGGAGAATGGGATCATCACGGTCTACATATGGGTTATCCTCCATATCCATCACTACAAAATCAGCCGGAAGAATGAGTGTATTAACTTGAACTAAAATATCTTCTACAATACCTTTTGGATATTTGATAGAATGATCAGCTAGTTCAAGACGAATTGAGGTTTTCTTTATCCCTTCTAAGCCAAGCGCCTGATAAACTGAATATGGCATTACATTGATGCTTGCTCCCAAGTCCAACATGGCTCTTCCAACCGTCTTATCTCCGATGTTAATGGGAATGTTAAAGCTGCCAGGATCTTCTAGTTTTGGTGGAAGCTTCCTTTGCAACACAGCACTCACATTCTTGTTGAGCTTTACTTCTTCACTTGGAGTAAAATTGAGCTTGTGAGTCATCAAGTGCTTGATGAACTTTCCATATGCAGGAATCTGTTTAACAACATCAAGCAAGGGCAAATTGATATTAACTTTACTCAAAATATCATAAATCTCTTTAAAAGCCTTATCTTGATTTGCTTTCTTCAAACGGCCTGGAAATGGAATCGGTGGAATATATGGAGGAGGTGGGATGTATCTATCTTGATGAAGATGTGATGGCACAAATTTGTCATCTCTTTTATGCAATTGAAATGGATTGGGTTCCTGAGAATCAGATTTGGCCTTAGGAGCAGATTGGGACGTTTTGGGTTGTTCTCCTTCCATAGCTGTGGTTTCCTCTTCATCTTCATCCTCTACAACCACAACATCATTTGATAGATCAGAACCAACTTTGTTATCAACAATCTTACCTGATATGAGCACATGAACGGCCTTGGCTTCTTGGTTTTTTGGATTGATCACGGTTTGACTTGGCCATTTCTCAGGTTCTCTTTGAGCTATTTCAGTAGCTATCTGGCCCAATTGGACTTCCAACTTGGAGATGGCAGCTTGTGTTGTTTGCTGGAAATTGTTTTGGTTGATTGCCATTTGCTTCACTAAATCCTCCAACGATGATGATTGTTGTGGCCTTTGGAGTGAAGGGGGATTCGCTTGATTCTGTGTATTCCTCCATGAAAAGTTTGGATGATTCCTCCAACCTGGATTATAACTTTGAGAATATGGGTCATTTATTGGACCTCGGTTGTAGGAATTCACCAACTTAGCTTGCTCTTGCACAAATTCTGGATATGCAGCCCCAAAGGGACAAGAAATGGTAGGATGATCATGAGTTTCACAGATGCTACACACTTCCTTCAAAGGGTTTCTTGAGTTCAATGCAAGGAGGGCATCTAGCTTTTGTTCCAATTTGGAAATCTGCACACTGGAAGAATCATTAGAACCACCAGCAATACGTTTACCTCTTGTATCGGTGTGTTGGGTCTCCATTGCTATCTCCTCAAAGAGTTCATATGTTTCTTTTAGAGTTTTAGTCTTATAAGAACCACCTGCAAAATTAGTGACAATATTATGGCTAGAGGGGGTTAGTCCTTTATAAAACATACGCATCTGAAGCTTCAATGGAATCCCATGATGAGGACATTGATTGAGCAGCCCGTTGAATCTCTCCCATGCTTCACAAAATGACTCATCATCTTGTTGTGCAAATAGAAGGATCTTGTCCCTAAGCATGTCGGTTTTTTGCGTGGAGAAATATTTCTCCAAGAACTTCTTTTGAATGGCTCCCCAATTCATGAGTGAACCAGGCTTCAAAGAATTCAACCAATATTTCGCCTTATCTTTCAAAGTGTAAGGAAACACTCTCATTCGAAGTTGCTCTTCCGTCACACCTGTCAAGGGAAAAGAGCTCACAACATTAAAAATATCCTTTATATGAGTTAATGGATCTTCATTAGGTAAACCATAAAAAGAAGGGAGCATATTAAGATGAGAAGATTTAAGCTCATAGTTTCGAGCTGCGGTGGGCAGCAAGATGCTTGAAGGGGATGCTGGAATTGTTGGGATATCAAGGTCTCCCATGAACTCATTGGCAGCCATCTCTTCTTCTTCTTGGTCTGAACTTGATTCCGAATTTGAAGGTGAAGACCCTGGGAGGTCAGTGTGGATAGCAAGACCTTCAAATGTGGCAATGGCTTGCTCTTTTGCAGTTGCTAACTCTCTTTCTAGACGATTCTGAATTTCAGAGATCACCCGGTTTGGTTGCAAAGATGGCCCTGCGTTCAAAGATCTCGAACGTTGGAATGAAGACCTCACTTGTTCAAGGAAAGGATTACTAGACATAAACTACCTGAAACAGAAAATAATTTGAGTTAATTAGTACTTCTAAAAGAATAGGGTAACCTTGGGCACATAACCAGGGAAGAACTTTCATTCAGTCCCCGGCAACGGCGCCAAAATTTGTTGTTAAAATGTTAACTCGCAATTGTACGGGCCAATTAGTAGTATAGCAAGACAAGTACGAGGTCGTACCCACGAGGACTGAGAAGTTAAAATTAGTTATGTACTTAGATTATCAAATTCAAGAAAGTAGGAGGTTAAGTCTAAAATAGAATTTAAAGCAAGAGTGATTGTAATTGTTGAACAAATGAGGCAAAACGAAATTTCAAACAAAAGCAAAGTGAACAAATGTAACAAAGAGTACTTTTGTAGGCTGGAAAACAGATTGGGAGACTAGGGCATTCGGTTCACCATAACAATTCAATTCTGGGTTATAAGGAGTCAAGTGACAAGTCTCATTCGAATTCAAAGATTGATTCTAGCTAAAGTATGATTAGGCCATGGTGTCTGGTCCTAACCCTGTGCTCCTAATTCCCTAACTTGATCATTTGTTGTCTAATCTAAATTAAGCATTAGGAACCCATTAAGCATAGAAGAACAATTTAAACAACCAAGCATGTATCTAATCCCTGTTGTCGAATGTCCATACATACTTTTCTTATTCATAGTTCAATTCAAATCAAAGCATGGTGTCTACTCTTGATTCAAACCAAGGTAGCTAATATACAAGTTCTAATGGTGATCAATCATCCAAACAAGCATATTAACTGATAAGCATAAAGAATAGGAATATGAATCATGAATCAAACTTGAAACTCAAAACTTCAACTTATAAACCCAGAATATTCATGTTAGGTTACATCATAGCCCTAGTTATGAATTTAGCTACTCATAATGGAAATGAAACTTAAGCAAAAATGAGAAAACATATTGAATGCAATAAGAGTAGAGAAACCCAATTCTGAAGTTGCTTGTGGTTTCCAAGGCTTCTCCAGGTGCTTCTCCACGTCTAATGCTACTCCAAGAACTTTCTCATGTCTAGAGTATGGAAACTAAAGAGGTGATTTGGGATGAGTTTGGGTGGTTGGTGATGGCAGAGAAAGAACAAATTTGTAGGAAATGGAAGGAAGGCTTGTTGGAGTTGTTCCTCCCTCTGATTTTGGGCTGAATGGAGTGATATAAGATGGCTGGAGTGAATTATTGGTCAATTGAGTGAATCCTTTGCCTTTGAGTAGCTGACACACCTCCCTAAATTGCTCCCTAAATTGCTCAACATGTCTGGTCTAAAGTCAAGGAAAGCTGTGGTGAGTCACATGGCTCAAAGAAAGTATCCAAGGCTCAACAACTGGAAACTGCAATCCTGAGCCTGGTGTGTATATGGGCTCACGAATTGGGCTCAACTTCATAATCTGATGCATTTGAGTAGTCCATCTTGAAGTTCAGACTCTCATCTTTCCAACTACATATTATTTGGGCCAATCCAAGTTCGGAGAAAGATGTTAAGGCCGAAATGAGTTGCTAACCCAGTCTGCTCGGTTTTGCACCATTTTGCATCTTTTCTTATCCAAAGACACCATTGCTATCTAAGGCCCAATGAACTGAATGATAAACAGAAAAGGGATTAAAAGCACACGTTTGACTCAATAACATAACCAAATCATAAGCTAGAAGGGTACAAAATGATATAGAATTGTGAACTGATCATCGGGGAAGTTTGAACACAAAATCCATTGTAAGCCACTCCCACTTCCACTCAGGAATCGGAAGTGGTTGCAATAGCCCTGATGGTTTCTGCCGCTCAGCTTTCACTTGCTGACAAATTAAGTATCTTCTAACATACTCTGCTATTTCTTTCTTCATAAAAGGCCACCAGTAGTGCTCTCTCAGAGTATGATACATTTTTGTGCTTCCAGGGTGCATTGCAAACACTGACTCATGGGCCTCCTCAAGAATCTCCCTTTTTAAACTTTCATCATTAGGGACATATAACCTGTTACCTACCATAAACGCTCCATCATTTCTTATGGAACAATCAGTTCTGTCGCCATTTGCAACCTCCACTCGTAGCGTGCAAATCAAAGGATCTTGGGATTGAGCTGCGAGTATTCGTTCTACTAGCACTGGTCTCACATGGAGAGTAGCTAACAGTGCTCCCTAATTATCCACATCTAGCCCAACTCTGAGCTTCCTCATTTCTACCATCAATGGCAAATATCTTCTTCGAAGATAGGCTACAGATCCTGAAGATTTCCTACTGAGTGCATCCGCAACAACATTAGCTCTTCCTGGGTGATGCTCGATGGTACAGTCATAATCTTTTATCAGCTCTAACCATCTTATTTGCCTCAAATTTAATTCCTTCTGGGTGAATAAATACTTTAAACTTTTGTGATCTGTAAACATTTGGCATGTCTCCCCATAAAGATAATGCCGCCAAATCTTTAAGGCAAAAACTACTGCAGCAAGTTCCAAATCATGAACAGGATAATTTAGCTCTTGCTTCTTCAGTTGTCTAGACGCATAAGCGATCACCCTACCATGCTGCATCAGCACACACCCAAGTCCTTGTTGAGACGCATCACTATAGATCACGAAGTTCCCACTATCATCCGGAAGTGCTAAAACCGGAGCAGTGGTCAGCCTGGTCTTGAGTTCGATGAAACTTTCTTCACACTTATCTGACCACGCAAATTTAACTTCTTTCCTTGTCAAATAGGTGAGAGGTGCCGCTATGGTGGAGAACCCTTCCACGAAGCGACGGTAACCCCAGAAAACTCCGTATCTCAGTAACACTGGTTGGTCGTAGCCAATTTACTACTGCTTCAATCTTTTGAGGATCAACATAAATGCCCTCTGCAGAGATCACGTGCCCTAAGAAACTCACTCTATCTAACCAGAACTGACACTTGCTGAATTTGGCATAAAGTTGCCTTCTTCTCAGAGTCTTCAACACAATGCTTAAATGCTTCATATGTGCCTTCTGACTCTTAGAATACACCAGAATGTCATCTATGAACACAATCACGAAGCGATCTAAGTAATGTCGAAACACTCTGTTCATGAGGTCCATAAATGCATCACCAAGAACTCATAGTGCCTATACCTCGTTCGAAACGTTGTTTTAGGCACATCCTCTTCTCTAACCCGTAACTGATGATATCCAGACCTCAGGTCAATCTTAGAAAAGACCTTGGCACCCTTCAGCTGATCAAACAAGTCATCAATGCGAGGCAAAGGATATCTATTCCGCACTGTGATCTTGTTCAGCTGCCTGTAGTCAATGCATAACCTCATGGTGCCATCCTTTTTCTTAACAAATAACACTGGAGCACCCCAAGGAGAAAAACTAGGTTGGATGAAACCCTTATCTACCAGCTCCTGCAATTGAGTTTTTAACTCCCTTAACTCTCCTGGTGCCATTCTGTATGGTGCCTGAGAAATAGGATTTGTTCCTCGAGCGAGCTCAATAATGAACTCCTCCCGATGAGGAGGTAATCCAGGAAGATCCTCAGGAAATACATCTGGAAAGTCCTGTACGACTGGAATATCTTCCAATCGCAGCCCATTATCTCTGGTATCAATTAGATGTGCAATATATCCTGAGCACCCTTTTCTGAGCAACCGTTTTGCCGTCATAGCTGAAATGAGGCAAGATGGAAGCACTCTACGTTCGCCATAAAAAGTTACTTCAGGTCGTCCGGGACTACGGAATACAACTTCTTTCCTGAAGCAATCTACTGAGGCACGATGTCTGGCCAACCAATCCATTCCTAAGATGACATCCAAGTCAACCATGCCCAAAGGAATTAAATTTGCCTCCAAAAACACATTTCCCATCATCACTAAACTATCGCGATACACTGTACCTACCCTAAAAATCTCTCATGTAGGTACTGAGATCGCCAGTTCAGTCTGCAGAGCCGAAAGTCGTACATTGGCATTATGGCCAAAACTAGGTGTGAAAAATGAGTGCGTAGCCCTAGGGTCAATCAAAACTCTAGTAGGAATGCCAAAGACCGGTAAAATACCTGTAATTACATCAGGTGATGCATGTGCTTCCTGTTGGGACATGTTATACACTTTGCCTGTGGCTCTGGAACATCCACCACGTCCCCTTTGCTGACTGCTGCCTCGGCTGGCTACACTGGTTTGGGCTCCACCACTGGACGAAGCCTCCACAAGCTGTGGTATCTCCTGTGATCTACCCTGCATAACTGTCCCTGTTGTCGATGCAGCTGTGGTCTCTCTAGGCTGAAGGAACAACGGGCAATCCTTTCAAAAATGTCCAGACTGTCCACAGTAATAACATCCAATAGTGCCCTGCTGGCGAGGCCCATAATGGTACCTACTACACTGAGCACATTGGAGGCGACTCCTCCTACCAGATCCTGACAGCAACTGTCTTCCAGTACCTCTAGCTGCACTACCCCGAGAGCGGTTTCCAGAACTGCTACTTTGGTTGGAACCTCCGCTGGAGCTGAATCCAGGTCGGTAACCTCCATAGCTACGACCACTAGATGATCCCGAACTGTAACTACCTCTCTTAGATGATCCCTAACTAGGACCACCTATGTCAAACTGCTGCCTACGGAGTTCACCCCGTGGTCTGGCCATCATCTGGCTGCTTTCAATCAACGAGGTAGATATCACCACATCAGCAAAATTAGTCAACCGCTGACTGATCACAATATCTCGGATGGAAGCCTTTAACCCCATCGTGAAAATTTGACACTTCTTGCTTTCATCCTCCACTAGTGGCAGACAATACTTAGACAGATCATGAAACTTTTTCTCGTACTCTAATACAGTCATCATCCCCTGTTCCAGCTGTAAAAACTCTTGCATCTTCACATTCTGGTAGGCTTGTGGGTAGTACTGACTGTCAAATGCAGCTCTGAATACTTGCCACGTAATGGCTAAAGGATCCCGATATCTCCTCTTGACTGAATCCCACCAATGTCTGGCATTTCTGATCAAGAAGAAGGTGGCCAGAGTAACCTTACTGTTCTGTGGAACAGCCATGACCTTCATGATCCGCTCCATCCTTTCAATCCATTCCTCAGCTATTGCTGGGGTACCAACACCATCAAAATCAGTGGCCCCAATCCTCTTTGCTTGATCAGCATATCCCAGGGAGGGATCTCTAGGTTGCCCAGTCCTGGCTAAAGCCTGAGTCAGCAACTCCAAAGTCTGCTGGAAGTTGGGATCTCCCTGCATAGTAGGCACAGCAGGTACGGCTCCTGACGAGCCTCCAACAACAGACTGCTCTACCAGTTCAGGTACCGGTGCAGGAACAGGAACTTCCTCCTGCCCGAGCTGGGGATCCTGTCCCCTTTGTCGGGACGACTGTCTAGTCCCTCTACGGACACCACCACGCTTAGAAATAGATTTTCAGGAAAACGGGAATGCACAAAGTGCAAAGTCTACAGGAAATTAAACCTAATGATCTGATACCAAGTTGACAGGACCCGATCCAAATTTCGCTTTGGAATCCGAGCCAGACCCTATGCTTGACCGACACCTGGTGAATGTTGGACACAAATGACCTATTTGCCCTTCTATACAAAACATGATAAAATAATAAGGTTAACGTCTACCGAAAAACCGGCAGAGTTTCCCTTGTAACTAGCTCAATACCAAATCAGTTACACCTGCCAAACAAGTATATATATCTACAACCAATCAACTGCCAGCATACGTATATATACATTCCAAAGTCTAGGGCAAAACATCAGAGCAACTACTAAGAATTTACAAAGGAGTGAATCCTTTTACAAAACAAAAATCCTACATCAAAAAGAAGGCGCGAAAGATGGGAAACAGCCCGGTGGTGGATTCCTGTGCACGTCTACTGCCTGGGGGCGCAAAACAACAAAAAGGATGAGTGGACCCAAAAACAAAGTTTAGAAAAATAGCATATGAACATACTAACCCCAATGTAAAAACAGTTATACAAACTAGCTTATTTTCTTTATTTCTGAAATCAATGCACGTATATAACTATATATGTATAAGCCAATCATGTTTATGGTCAACATCACTTTTGAAAACAGTTTAAAACTAACACCTAGGTGTACCCTTTATTTCCGTCAATTCCTTATATCCGTCAATTCCTTGCATCACCATGGGTGACACATACTCGCAGGTCTCAGTGACACGAGGTCAATCCGAGCTGCAACTCGCAGGATTCAGGGGACCGTAGTTCACCTGATCCGCATTACTCGCTCCACAAGAGTTCGAGTACCAAGGAACTCATGGGGCAACTGTCAAGCATGCTGACTAAACCGAAGGCAACCAATATACTCCGAAGGCAACATTTAATCTCTGGGTACAAGGTGATTTAAGAAAATACAAAGTTTCTGAAGCAAAGATGTTGAATAATTAACTTTCTGTAACCTTTAAAATTCTGCTGCCATTATCTTTTCCTAAATTCTTTAAAGGGGATTTCACTCCGCAGCATGCAATATAAAATATTTAACAGAATAAAACAGCTTATAACTGAAACTGAACTGCTTAAATTCATTTATTAAAACAAAGAGTCCACTCACTGATAGTCCGAGCTCTCTGAACCTCTTGAAGGTCCCTCCTGCTGGTCAACTGGTGCCCGGGTGCCTGATTCAATGACCCTAATATTCTATTAATACAATATCGTATTAAATTAAAAACCCTACCCCCGGCTCCTAAAAGTACGTGCGTCAATTTAAAGTTATCCCTATGCCCATAAAAGCTTTCTTTCCATGTGGGATAGTTTAGCGGTATCTTGGGACTCAAAAAGCGCTAAAGTCCTAAAAAGTCAATCCGGGACCCCACGGGTCCATGACCTCACAATATGATCCGGAAGCCGCTAGAAGGTCCAATATATCTAGGACACATGTCCCGAAGGTATTGGTGTCGATCGGACGGTCGAATTGATCATGATCGTGTAATTGCATAATTTCTAAACCCTAGCCCTAGGGTTCGCGATTTCGGAGTATCCGGGACTCCGATTCACAATTCATCGAATCCTACACGATTCTGAAATTGTCTAGAGTAACATATCTGAAATTGATTAAGATCCAACAGCTCAACCGTATTGAACCCGAAAATCGCACAATATGGACAATCCGTTCGAGGCTCAAACGGTATCCAAATTGAGATCCGCGAATTCTTACACGCTCGTGACAACCTAAGGATCGCATCAAGACACAGTGCCACTGCACTACCCTCACCCACGCTCCGCCGCACGCGCCGGCAGCGATGGGTGTCCAAAGCGATTACGCATCGCCGGAAAATCTCAAAACCACGGCTCCAAACTCCTACCCTAGGTATAACACCATATTTGGAACCACTTTTGTTCTTGGACCTACCCCAAAAACTGACCGGAAGTGGCCGAACACGGAGGCTGAAAATCGGCCAAATTCCAAATTGAAAACTGAGCTATCTACGGTCAAAATAATGCAAACCTACCCAACCATCAGCTAGAGCATGGAAAATAGGTAGAAATCCATACCTTACTCAACAAAATTTGGAGAAGAATTGAGGGAGAACGAACGGTTGCAAAACTATGTAAAACCGGCTCGTTTTTGGACGAAATCCGACGAAAACAGAGACGGCTAGCAACGGAGAGCGGTCGGGGCTTGAAGACAGAACCGAGCTGGTCCTGTTGGCACCGACGGCAAGGGCAGAGGTGGTCGGTGGCGGAAGTTTTGGCGATCGGAAGGTGACGGGAGGAAGACAGCGGTTGAAGGAGAGAGAGAGAGAGAGAGAGAGAGAGAGAGAGAGAGAGAGAGAGAAAGAGAGAGAGAGATGAGGTTTTAATCTAATTTTTCAAATTACCATTTTGCCCCTCGTGATATTTTACTCGTATTTTCTTCGTTAAAACTCCAATTCGAGCCCACTTCGTGTCTACGAACTCATTTCGTCGTGCTCTACGCAACGGTGTATGTGGAATTGTCAAATTCCTTTTCGGTCAAAAAGTCAACTTTGCGTTAATAAATTATTCCAAGGGCAAACTTGTCTTTCCTCATAATAAATTACTAATTAAATATGAATTTTAGGTTTGGGTCATTATATTGGCATTGGCGTGTACGCTTGATTTTGGCTTGTATGCTTGGATTTTTGGCATTGGCATGTACTGGAAGGATATTTGAAATAGAGCAGGTGCTGGCAGGGGTTTTGAAATAGGGCATGTGCTAGAAGGATATTTGAGACATGGTAGGTGCTAAAAGGATATTTGAAATGGGGCATGTGCTGGAAGGATATTTGAAACATGACAGGTGCTGGAAACAGTTTTGTTTGGCATGGAATAGGTGTTGAAAAAACGTGACTTGGCTTGGCATGATTAGCTTGGACTTGCTACGAGGATGTGGATAATCTAACGGTTGAGTTGAATCAAGATATAGCTTGGCATGGCATGATGGTTCACTCTTCCGGCAGCATGAATATAGAGCTTGTGTTATTTTCCAGGAGCATCTCATATAGGATTTGGAATTGGTATGGTTGTGGACTGAATTTGCATTGTTTCTATAGCATGACCCTCCTTCAACTCTTTCTTCTCTCCTCAAGATTCAAACCCATGGGTACTGTGCATCAGTACATAAGTCATATTTCAGAACCTCGGATCAGAAAACTTCCTTGATTAAAGTTGTTCATCTGCTCAAGTACTATAGCCTGTAAAATCTGTAGAATTTTTTGAATTTTTCTGATGCCTCAAAGTTGATCTGCAACTTCTGTGTTCATCCATGGCTGGTGAGTTTCTGCAGATTCTGCTTCTGCATGTATCTTTAACTTATGATGCTTGGATAATTGCACTTGCTTCACAAAATTTGCTCAAAATTATGTTGTTTATAACATATCCAAAATTGAGGATCATCCACCCGTTGTAGTGCTTTCTCCCTCCATGTTTCTGAAGCATGTACATGATGTTGATGCCTTTGTTTCTCACTAGGGTAATGCATGCCAAGTGTTTGTCAAAATATCTCAAAGTACCTTGTTGGCAGTTTTTGAACTTTTGAAATGTTTCTTTTCGAATCTGAGTTGGAGCTTTTGAGACATGAAAATGGACTTCTCAATGGTTATGTCGGAATTGGTCTTGCATCACTAGAAGAAAAAATGAATTTTCGGTGGAATTTCAAAGTGCAACGAAATTTGTTTGACACTCTTCCCTAACTCAACATGCTGGAGCTGTACAGATCCTGCTGGATGGGCTGTTTTAGGAATCTGTTTGACACTCTTCCCTAACTCAAAATGCAACAAAATTTTGGAAAAATGAAGCTTGATATGTCTAGTTCTAATCTGGAAAGTTTGGGATTTGTTGGTTGTAAGCTTGATTTATAATGATTTTTCAAAGGTGGGATGTTCTAGCTAGAATGGTTGGAAAGTTTGTGTGTAACTTTTCCTTGGCATGTTGCTTTTGTTTGAGAATTTGGCACGTCCTTTCTGTTGGCATTGAGTGCTGATCTGAATATTGCTAGGGCATGTTCTTGAGCAATATTGTCGTAAGAGCATGATGTTGAAAGGTATTGTCATAAGAGCATGAGTTCTTCAATTTGCTTGAAATGCCTAAATTTCTTGGAATGCTTGAATGAAATGAAATTTCTTGGCATGTAGATTGGTATCACGCCTTGTGAATTTTGTCAAATGCTTGATAGATGAGTTTCCTTGAACTTGGCAAAAATTATGTTTCCGGCGCTTTCCTTTATGTATGAGTACCTTTCCAGCGTCTGATTTTGGCTAACGTATTCTCTTGTTTAGAAGCTCCAAAGCATGAGAAAGCATGAGAAGCCTAATTTTCCAGGATTTTGATAGCATGAAAGTGAGTTTTGGTGTAACATCCCACATCGACCAACGGAGAGGGGGTGATGTACCTTATATGTACATGCCCGCCTCCATCTAGCACGAGGCCTTTTGGGAGCTGACTGGCTTCGGAGTCATGGAAACTTCGAAGTTAAGCGAGTTGGGGGCTAGAGCAATCCCAGGATGAGTGACCCACTGGGAAATTGCTCGTGAGCTCCCAGAAACAAAACCGTGAGGGCAGAGAGGGGGGCCCAAAGCTGACAATATCATGCTACGGCGAAGCCGATCCCGTGAAGTGACATTTGGTCTCTTGCAACTTGTCTTTGGAAAAAATTATGCTTCACTAGCGATTATGCTTCCGGCGCCCCCTTTTCGTTTACGAGTTCCCTTCCAGCATCTGATCTGGCCAACGTACTCCCTTGTTTCTTTTTCAGGCTTGATTGAGAGGTTCCAAAGCATGAGAAATGTCATCTTCTTACTGATTTGCTGGGAACTTAATAGAATAATGGTGAGTTTTTGGTTACTTTCACAGATGTAATGAGTTTGTTGAATTGTTGCAAGGATAAATTGAGCTTTGGGGTTTAAGGAGCATATACACTAGCATGATATTTGAAATAGGGTAGGGGCTAAGAAGATTTGAAATAAGGCAAGTGCCAAAAATTCTTTGCTTGTAAAGTAGGAGCTGGAAAAATGTAAGAAAATATGCTTCTGGCACCTCTGTTTTTTTTTTTTCATGAGTACCTCTCCAGCGTCTGTATCTTTTTTTCAGACTTGATTTAGAGGTTCCAAAGCATGAGAAGAATAAGCTAGTCGTTGAGGTCACTTCAAATGCTCTTTTAGAGGTGCAGTGAGGTTGTTTAATTGTTGTACGAATGGATTGAAATCGGGCAGGGGCTAAGAAGGTTTGAAATAAGGCAAGTGCCTGAAGAATGTTTAAGAAGGTTTGAAAAAAATAAGGCAAGTGGTGGAACACAATGATGAATGAATGTATATAACTTGGACTTGGTTGAAGATGTGAATAATGTTGAATCAAAACTCTTGGAACCGAGGTATAGCTTGGTTTAGCATGAGAAACTTTGAAGTGTTTGTGCTTGACCTCTTTTTGTTTTTGTTTCTTTTCAATTGGCAGGAAGCCCCCAAGTCATTTGGATCTAAATTTTGACTCCTTTTTTTTTATTTTTTTATTTTTTTATTTTCAAATTTGCATAGTAGGTGAGAAAATAGGACAAGTGGGTGGAAATAGCAGCACTTTATATGTATAACAAATGTTATATATATACAGAGTGAGAAAATTGTTGACACAAAGACGTTTTTAGTTGTGTTGGTTTGTAGGGCCTCAAGTTCTATTCAGGACTCGACTTCAAAACCTGCTTGTGTTAAAGGCTTGTCCGATGTCAACACCAACATTCAATATCCCATCTACTTTCACAACCACAAACTAAAATAATAAATACCCGATCACAAGGAATTAGTCAGTAATTATGCTCAGATATTCAATTTCGCAAAAATAATGCATCCAACTAAGTCAACAAAAATAATTGCATCGAATTAATGATGTTCTTGGAATATTGATACAAAATAAATTAGGTGTTAAAAAATATTTAATATCTGAGTATGACCTATGATGACAAAGACTCATTGTCACAATCATGGTGATTATTCAAAAGGTGCAACATCTCTGACCCAATGTAATCGATTTAATCCAATTTAATTCTTTTGTGAAATTTCAATTTTGTCCTTGGGAGTAGGGGTACTTTGATCACTTTAAGAAAAAAAACATTTATTGTATGGCATTAGAGCAACTCCACTGAGCAGCTGAGCCCAAGGCGGGGGGAAAAAAAATTTCGTTCCAACGGTGAGCATAAGCCCGGGCTGGGAGTGGGTCCCACCAACTCGGGCTGGCCCGAAGGCCAATTCAGCCCGAGGTGATGCCTTCAGCTAGATAATACCCTATCTGGTACACTGTATTGTTGACTTGATAGGTGATATTGGGGCCCTAGCCTCTCAATACATCGTTGAAGACCGGGGATTGACCCAGCACGTTGAGGTCATTTTGGGATCCTGCAACTCCAAAGAAGGCATGCCAAACCCATGTATCGAAGCCAGCAACAGCTTCAAGGGTGATACTTTTTTGGCCTTTTCTATTTCCGTAATCACCTTTCAAGGCAGTTGGGCAATTCTTCCATTGCCAGTGCATGCAGTCGATGCTACCAATCATTCCTGGATCGAGCTTCAGCTTTTTGTAGAAGCCGTTGAAGGTCCCTGGGAGTAGGTCTACGCAGGTAGTCCCTAGTGTACAGAGTTTCAACTGCTTGACAGAATCTTACCAAAGCCTCTAACGTAGTGGACTTCCCCATCCGGGCAATCTCATCCACCTGATCAGCAGATGCTCCATACGCCAACATTCGTATCACAGTTGTAAGCTTTTGCTCCGGAAGAAGCCCCAAAATCCCAGCAGCATCACACTTTTGAACAAAGTATGCATCATAATTGCAAATATCATGCATGACTTTATTGAACAAATGGGGTTGCATTCTAAATCGCCTTCGAAAATCAACATCAGAGTACAAAGAAGTTGGGATAAAATAATCTTCCAAAAGATTCTTACCCCGAGAATGCCTATGTCTGTCCACATTCCGGTGGCGGCCGACTTGTGAACCATAGCGGAGACCTTGGTTCTCTTCATCTTGCAAAGCCACTGCTATGACAACTTGTTCATCGACTTGTCTCTACAACTCATTGATTTCATCTGCTCTACGGTTTCTCTCATTTGTTTCTCGCTCTTGCCTCTCCAAGCATCTCCTAAAATCTTCCATTGAGAATGAATGGAGTATGAATTTTAAACTCTGAGAAATGAAAATATAGAAAGATGTGGTGTGAGAGGTATGAGCTGAGCCTCTGATTTTATAGAAAATTTTGGCAAGATAGACATGCCGCGTGGCTTGATTTGATTGGATGAAAATCTTATCTGAAATTTGAAATTCATCCGAAATTTGAACCCAAATTTGTATGAAATTTGAACCCAAATTTGTATGAAATTTGAATTTTGAAATTCATCCGAAATTTGAACCCAAATTTATCTGAATTTTGAATTTTGAAATTCATCTGAAATTTGAACCCAAAAATTTATCTGAATTTTGAATTTTGAAATTCATCCAAAATTTGAATCCAAAAATCTTATCCGGAAATTTTATCCGATTATAAATAGTCTTGACACGTAGGAACCCGAAAATCTTATCCGAAAATATTATCCAAATTAATTATTTTCATTAAAAAATTTGTGAATAAAATTAAAAAATGAATAGTAATTGCCCTTAGCCATGGCAATGGATGGAAACACAAAATACTATTTGCAAGGGCAACCACTATTCACGTGAATAGTGGCTGCCCTAGCTCCCCCCTTGCCCTGGCTAAGGGCAAATGGATGGAGTTGCTCTTATATAATGGTGTAAGTTTGTGTTAACTTATGTGAAGCTCCAATTTAAGGTTTGCACAGGGCCTTCAAAATCTCAAGATTGGCCCTGCTATTTGTTACCACCTTTTATAGAAAATTCACATCACAAATTTTAATTTCTTAGACTAAAGCTGTGTTGAATTTAATTTGGCTGACGACTAATGCAGTCCATATAACGATGCTCTATCAATTAGAATTCATAAACTAGCAATCTCGTTCAATGACTTTGATTGATGAATATTCAGTCATTCAACAAATTGCTTGGACATTTGAAATATATGTAAGCAAGTAAAGTGGCCATGGCCAATAAAGAAAGAAGAGGCAAAAAACTAATACAGCCTAGAAGAACAACCACACAGAGAACTATGAGATGACCTAAGATTATATTCCCTCCAAAGTCGATCAACCAGATCCTTATTTCTATAAGCACCAAATCATCCTTATTTCCGTTCTGGTTTTTGGTAAACAACAGTTATATGTTGTTGTTGCTGGTAGTCCGCACACTCAACGACAACCTGGAGCGCCTGGCGGATTTATACATTTGTATAGTCTAAGGTCAATAATCTTCATCTTCGAAAACTCCGTATTGATCTTCTCTTCTGCAATGAGAATACAAAACTTTATTAATAACTAATCATGCAAAATAATTGATCGATGTACACATACATATACACGGCTCTCCTAAAGAGTGGTTTCTTTTGTTTTCAGAAAATGGGAATCCCTTGTGACGCCTTGAATAATCTAAACTATTTTTAGTCTCTATATAACTATTTGGGAAAGAGACTAACTGGTTTCTGAAAATTGGGAAACTCTGGCAAACACGACTTTGGATGAGAACAACAGCAATAGGATGAAGAGACTCATGTAAACAGCGTTGGCCTTGGGAACCATTTTTTATGATAGCCAGGTATAAGTTCTCCTCCTCCCTTCTAAATCCCACACCCCCACCTTATATTATATATAATGCCAGTAAACACCACACAGGGAAAATAAAGTCAAAGTCTTTGCGTGTTTCACAAGCCAAGGTCAAGGGATTTCGGAACAGTGGATCCGCTCCCTCGATATTAGCCTTGCAACCTAAATTCATGAACTCGGTCTTTCATCAAATAGTTTAATCGGGGTGATCCCAAAGGACTTTGAGAGATCGACTACTTTCTTTGGTGAATTTGAAGTTGAATGGCAATCAACTTTGGCGTCCTATAGCCATATGCATTTGGATAATTAATTGATATTGAATATTTTGATGTTAATGAATATACGTTCACAACTTTGTCCTAAATAAAATATAACAGATAATGAATGGTTCAATTACTAATATCACTGAGGCCTTTTATGATAAAACTCCATATCTATTAGACTCTGTAGGTGGTTAAGTTAATGTTGCTAGTAGTAGGTCATTGATCTGTCTCTCTGAAATTTGATATTAGAGCAGGTTGATTTACTAGGCCTCAATCACTGGGCTTTTATCCTTATTCTTATTCAATATATGGTGTTTACATAATGGGCTTGAATGTTTACCCTTACCCAATACACGATTTTGGGCTTGAATATTTGACTCCGATGTGACCTTGGCTCCGCTCTGATACCATTTTAAATTTCAGAGAGAATTTCAAAGAGACGGGTAGTAGCCCACTACTAACAACATCAATATTATCCCTAATTTAATCACCTACATTTTCTAGTAGGTGTGAGTTTTATCACAACGGCT
The DNA here is from genome assembly GCF_000346465.2 of Prunus persica. Classification (NCBI taxonomy): domain Eukaryota; kingdom Viridiplantae; phylum Streptophyta; class Magnoliopsida; order Rosales; family Rosaceae; genus Prunus; species Prunus persica. The sequence continues at coordinate 8,833,050 of NC_034010.1, forward strand.
CTTAGTGTTTTTAAGAGTGGTATCATTCATTATATGTTGTATTTCATTCAGTCAAATTTTTGATATGGAACTTAATATTCTTCATCAAACTGTACTAAGAACATATTAATGTGTTGTATTTTCAGGATAACACCAAAATGGTTAGACCATATTATATAATTCATTACCACCTCTGACGAAAAATTCACATCCCAAATTTTTATTTCTTGTAATAAAGCTTGTGCTGAATTGTTTTTGGCTGACGGCTGACGGCTGACGCAGTCCATATGCAATCCATGCATTTGAAAATCTTAACGTTCAATGAGCTGAATTGATGAATTCAGTCATTATTCAATTGCTTGGACATTTGAAATATGGAAAAGTACTAACACATGCGACTACTTAATATGTCCTCTGGATTGGACATTTGAATATGTTCCACTCAACTATATATTGTATTTAATTTAAGTTTCCGATGTGATATTTTACTTCTTCAACATCGAGAAACAAAGACAGTTAAAAACAACATTGAGAAACAAATAATTTTCATGAAGAAACCTACGATAACCCTAAAACCAAGCCTCTCTAGTGGAGTGGCACTAAAAAAAAAAAAGGTGGCACCTTCTTTGCTTTTTTTAGTGACTAAAGCCTTTAGTAACTTTCACAACAATCACCAAAGTTGATGACAAATGCTAACTGTTGCCACTTTTTTTTTTGTAGTGTTGATGGGGGGTGGAGGTGGAGTAGATCGGGTACGGCTTTTTGGTTTCTTCTTTTTCTTCTGGTGTTGTAGGTTGTCGGGTTAATTTTTCAACCACTTTTTGGATGGTATTGTTTGATGTAGATTGCCGACGGGATCAGAAAACTTTTACAGTCTACTTCTTTTTTTCTTTTTTTCGGTAAAGATCATGAGGTGACCCGAAGGGTGGGATTAATTCCTGCTCGGAGTTCGGCTTGCCCCTGGCCACAAAGTGCTTCCAACAAGTTTCGAGCCATTGAGGCACTAGGTAGCTCACCAGCCGCACCACACCTTGTGGTTATCTTCTTCTTTTTTTCTTTTGCATGTTTTTCAAATTTTTTTATAAAATTTTATTTAGGGGTAAGGTTGGAAGAAAAGTCCAACTCTGAAAAAAAAAATTTAATTTTCTTCTTGAAAAGGACACGTGGCAGATTTTGTGTAGAAATATCACCAACTGACGTGGTGATATATACCTTATCACTCTATAATTTCTCCAACCTTTGGCCCTATAGCTTTGAGTAGAGGTATACAATATGATTTTGATTTTGGTTGGGTTCGTCCGTATCGGTTTAACTAAAGATGGTAGAAATCCTCAACGAGTTTGGTCCCCGGTCCTCATGGGGGGCTATTTCGAGGGAAGATCGGGTACGGGGATTCCCCCAATGTTAACGATAAGGAAGCAAATTTGCATCTTCCTTAATGTTGTTTGAATCACTCATCATCTTCTGAACCTCCATTTATTTGAGGACTTAAAGCCAATTAACCTGCTTATAGTGTGAAGAGAGTGTTTTGGTCAAAGTCGTGTGCTTGACTGACAAAGATGAATTTGTCACTTTTGGGTGGAGAACAAAAAGGTTGCGACTATCATCTCATAATTGTCTTCAATTGCGTCAGATGTTTGGACTAAGTGAAAGAGAAATAAAATAATGTGACGTATTGGTTTTGAAAATGTTTGCTAAATTAAAGGAAGAGAAGTCATTGAAGGGAACAATTTTGACTAAATTTGCAATTTATTAGTTGTGGCGATTATGTAAACCGCAACCCTATGTTTATTTCCTATATGAGAGAGTGAGAAACTGATTTTCGGTTTGTCAAATTTTCAGGGCATGTAATGTAGACACTTTAAAAAATTTATTATATATTACTAATTTAGGTATTATAATAAGTAGATGACGAACTTATTATAGTATAATATTAGTAAACTAGCAACATCACGCGATGATAACACCGTCTTACTAGTATTACCTTATTATAAACTGTTTGAACCAAGTCTCATGCATGTGGTTAATGTCATTCATCACCCCATGCATTCACGTCCAATGTTCATGCTTAAATTGTACAAAGAAATCCTTAAGTTAAGGCTCAATAATTGGATTTCGTATATAAAATTATTTATTCATGTATATACACATGCATGTAACCGAAGAATAAAATCTTTCATCTGGAAAAATTAACTTGATTAGGATCTTTACAGAAAGGTCAACCTGTTAGATACATTTTAGCGACTTTTTTATCTAAACCTATAAACATTACTTATAGGTTCATACATAGATTGCATTTCCTTTAATTGGCATGCCAATTCTGATTTGGCATCCAAGATGTTAACTATTCTGTCAATTTCATCAATTAAATTCAACAACAAAATTCAAAATTTGCATTACATTTATGGAGAAATGTAAGACAAGGTGTAGGAAATACTTAAAAGTCTCTTATCCAAATTAAAAAATTGCATTAAATTTATGGAGAAATGTAAGACAATGACTTTGACTGAGATGTAGGAAAGACTTCAAAGTCTTCTCCCATCTATGATTCAAAATTTTCATTTAATTTAAGGGTAATTACACTTTTAGTCACTGAGATTATGATCGAATTTAAATTTGGCCACCAAAATTTCAAAATTTCAATTTTGGTCACTTGGGTTAGCATCGTCAGCAAATCAAACGAGCCCCTAAAGTCATGGTATAAAAGGCGCTTTTGTCAAAAGCTCGTCCCAAACGAACCCTAAAGTCAAGGTATTTGCACGTTTCAAACCACCTTCCTTTCGTCAATTTTCCAATGTGGTACATTTAGTCAAAAACAAAATATGAACATTGTCAAGCATCCAAGTTGCTAATTATCAATTTCTTCTAACAAAAGCGAAATGTATCAATTTCATGAAAATTCAACAAGAAAATTCAGTTGCATTTAAATGCATGAATAAATGCAAGACATTGACTTTAACTCAGGTGTAGAAAATTGATCTTTCTCCAGATCGTTTAGTCGGGATAGTCCCTGTTGACGTGAATCTCTTAATTAATCAAGGAGATTTACTTCCTTGATTAATTAAGGGATTTACTTTCCTATTTTTATATAGTTGATAAATCATTGTATAATTAGGAGATACTTTCCTAATTCTTTACTGTATCTAATTCCTCCCTGTAAACTCTTATATATACCTCCTTGTTGAGAAAAATAAAGTTAATCTAAAGTATTCAAACCATATTCATATTTTAGCAGTCCCAAGGGACTTTGGGAGATCGACATTTTTGGTGAATTTGAAGTTGAATGACAATCAACTTTGGCATCCTATACCCTATGAATTTGGATATCATTAACTGATATTGAATATCTTGATCTTTCCACCGACGAATTCGATGAGTCAATTCCAGACTTTTTTTTCTTTTCAATAACTAATTTTGACGGAAGAAAATGTATGGAGAAATCATGAAATCAACCAATGGTTTCGATGTCCTCTATTGCATCGCCAAGGGAGGTCAGGGAAGTGTGTACAAGGTAAATCTACCATCCTTTCATACAAGAATACTGAGTTCTGGTTTGTAACATATGCTTCAGTTACTGCATTGACCGTCTTCAGCATATCGTGGTGTGCCGTGAGTCCGTAATTTTTTGCATAAAATACTGCAGCCCGTTGTTCATCTTACAAAACATATCCTTACAATCTCATATAAAAATCAAATACAATCACATACAACAAATAAAGGAGAAAGTTATTTTTTTTCCGCGTAGTTTATTGATTTTACCACTTTGGTCCCCATAGTTTCAATTTTATTAATTTTAACCCCGTAGTTGTAAATCCCTCACAATCCCTTACATGCTGAGAGTCATCATGTAAACAACGTTAGCCAGGTATAAGTTTCTCTCCTCCATTGCAACATGAATTATGCCTAATCTATAATATGAGTAAGAAAACCTTCTACAGACTATTAGTTGTGGAACCATGCACTTAATTATACAATATTGTATTTTATTTCGTTAAGTTTTCAATTGTATTTAACATTATTCAACAGCCAAAATTCAAAGAATGAACATTGTCAAGCATCCAAGTTATTACTAACTCTAAATTCAACCACAAAATTCAAACATTGCATTATAAGACGATGACTAATTAACATACCACCTTACCTCTTAGAAAGAAAAGTGAAAGAGATGTCTCAAGCCATCTCAACCACAAAAACATGTCGATCGCTGGATATATTGTGGAAAACGGAATTAGTGCATGTAGAATAATAGCTATAAATAAAGCCATTAAATACACGATTGTATACAGAAACAAAAATGACATATTTATTATGCTGTCTAGCTTGCCTTATCTCGTATGTCCAGCTGCTCTCATCACCAAACATTGCTTTTGCTTCTTCTCTTGAAGCAGAGGCTCTTCTCAAATGGAAAGCTAGCTTTCAAAATCAAACCAAGAATAATCTGACCTCATGGGCTTACCATCCAAAAGTAAATATAATCCCATGCAACGTTTGGACTGGTATTTCATGCAACACTGCTGCAAGTGTCAACAGGATCAACCTCACCAATTCTGGGATACAAGGTACGCTATATGAATTTCCATTCCTGTCCCTCCCTAATCTCGAATACATTGACCTCAGCTTGAACCAACTCTTTGGTGCCATCCCATCTCAGATAAGTTCCCTCTCCAAACTCATCTATTTTGACCTTTCTTATAATCAGTTGTCTGGGAGAATCCCACCAGAAATTGGTCTTCTAAATAATCTTCAAGCCCTGCACCTAAATACGAACCAATTAAATGGCTCAATTCCTCAAGAAATAGGAAATTTGAAGTCTCTAGTGGAATTATGCATTGATGATAACCATCTATCCGGTCCAATCCCGTCATCATTAGGTGATCTAACAAACCTTACCCGTCTCTGTCTCTTTAAAAATAATCTTTCTGGCACAATTCCAAAAGAGATAGGGAATTTGAAATCTATTTTGGTGCTAGAGTTGAGCCAGAATCAATTCAATGGTTCCATCCCCACTTCACTTGGTGACTTGAGCAACCTAGAAATCTTATTCCTACGCGATAACCAACTTTCTGGCTCCATCCCCCAAGAGATTGAGAATCTCATGAAGTTGACTGTGCTGGAACTCGACACTAACAATTTTTCTGGTTATTTGCCACAAAATATTTGCCAAGGCGGATCACTACAAAAGTTTACGGTAAACTCCAACCATTTCATAGGTACAATCCCCAAAGGTTTGCAAAATTGCAAGAGCTTAGTGAGAGTTCGTCTTGAAGGGAACCAACTAACGGGCAATATATCTGAAAACTTTGGTGCCTATCCAAATCTTCATTTTATTGACCTGAGCCATAATAACTTGCACGGTGAAATCTCACAGCTCTGGGGACAGTGCCCGCAATTAGCAACACTACGAATTGCGGGGAACAAGCTTACTGGTAGTATACCACCTGAGATTAGCCATGCAACCCAAATTCATGTATTGGATCTTTCTTCCAATAGTTTAGTAGGGGTGATTCCCAAGGACTTTGGGAGATTGACTTCTTTGGTGAATTTGATGTTGAATGGAAATCAACTTTGGGGTCCTATACCCTCAGAATTTGGATCACTGACTGATATTGAATATCTTGACTTGTCCACCAACAAATTCAATGAGCCAATTCCAGGCATTTTAGGCAACTTGCTCAAATTAAACTACTTGAATTTGAGAAACAACAAGTTCAGTCAAGAAATTCCATTTCAGTTGGGGAAGTTAGTTCATCTGTCCCAACTTGATCTAAGTCATAACTCACTTGGGGGTAAGATACCATCAGAAATGAGCAGTATGCAAAGCTTGGAGAAGTTGAATCTTTCCTACAATAATCTTACAGGTCTCATTCCAACAACTTTTGATGAAATGCATGGCCTGTATGACATCGACATATCCTACAATCAACTGCAGGGTCCAATCCCCAACAACAAAGCATTTCAAAATGCTCTAATGGAAGGGAATAATGGATTGTGTGGCGACGTTGGAGGACTAAAACCCTGCAATCATTCTGTGGAGCATAAGCATACCTCAAGGAAGGCGTTCTTAATCATTTTCCCTATCTTGGGAACACTATTACTTGCTTTCCTGGCTTTTGTTTTGATTGGAAGAAGAAGAAGTAGAAGAAGGCAAGAACAGGAAATCGAACAGATGCATGAAAGTTTTTTCTCAATAACTAATTTTGACGGAAGAAAAATGTATGGACAAATCATGGAAGCAACCAATGGTTTTGATGTCGTCCATTGCATCGGGAAGGGAGGACAGGGAAGTGTCTACAAGGCAAAGCTCCCATCAGGCAGCATTGTTGCAGTGAAGAAATTCCATAGAACACTTGATGGTGAGGAGGCATCTCGGAAGGAGTTCTTTAATGAAATAAGGGCCTTAACTCAGATACGACACCGAAACATTGTGAAGTTTCTTGGCTTTTGTTCAAGTTCCCATCACTCGTTTTTGGCCTATGAGTATCTGGAAAAAGGTAACTTGGCAGCAATCTTGAGCAACGAGCATGAAGCTAAAAAGTTGGACTGGAGTACAAGGGTGAGAATCGTAAAGGGTGTAGCTCATGCTTTGTGTTATATGCATCATGATTGTGCGCCACCTATCGTGCATCGAGACATAACAAGCAGCAACATTTTGCTGCATTGTGACTATGAGCCTTGCGTTTCGGACTTTGGCACTGCTAAGCTTTTGAATCCAGACTCGTCGAATTGGACTGCTCTTGTAGGCACATATGGATATGTAGCACCAGGTAAAATATAAAAATATAGAAGAAGTTTTTTCTAAAAAAAAAAAAATTAATTCTGGATATATCTATATTAATGGTTTGCTCTTCTTTAATATGCACGCAGAGCTGGCTTATACAATGAAGGTAACAGAAAAATGTGATGTTTATAGCTTTGGAGTGCTGGCACTGGAAGTGATTATGGGAAAGCAGCTAGGCAATTTCGTCTCCTCCTTTTCGTTTCCATCCACCACCTATGCAAACATATTTCTCAAGGATGTGTTGGACCAAAGCCTTCCACCTCCTACACCTCAACTTGAAGATGAACTCATAACCATTGCAAGGCTATCAATTGCATGCAGACATTCCCACCCACAATCGAGGCCAACAATGCACATGGTTTCTCAGGCTTTATCGTTCCCAACTGCTTCTTCCAATAGAAGATCAAATGATATTACCCTTGAACAACTCATTATGATCTGAATTGCGTGTGCCATATGTATATTGTAGTCATTTGAGTACTTCTTTTCATATAAACTTTATCATGTGTATTGTTGATTTTTGTATCACAGTAGCTGGTGTAACCAGATTATCCTCTTTATTACCACCTTTTTTAGAAAATTCACATCACATTTTAATTTCTAGAACTAAACCTTGTGCAGAATTTAACCTACTACAAAATTGTAAAACCACGACACAAAATAGACGATGGTGGAAACAGCACGTTGTTAGTCTTCCTTACATCAAGTCCTTTAATGAGAAAAATATCCCCACTAAAGCCAGACCAATTCAAATGAGTCAAGAATTAATGGAATTGTGTAAAACCAAGATTACCGAATTGCTTGAAAAAAGAATAATACGTAAAAGTAAGTCACCTTGGTCTTGTTCCGCCTTCTATGTCCAGAAAAATGCTGACTTAGAACGCGGAGTCCCAAGATTAGTCATTAACTACAAGCCACTTAATACTGTCCTAGAATGGATTAGATATCCAATCCTTAATAAAAGAGATTTAATTAACAGGTTAGAAAAGTCAGTCATCTTTTCTAAGTTTGATATGAAGAGTGAATTTTGGCAAATTCAAATTTATGAGTCGGATCGATACAAAACTACTTTTGTTACCCCTTTTGGTCATTATGAGTGGAATGTTATGCCCTTTGGTCTTAAGAATGCGCCCAGTGAATTTCATAATATAATGAATGAGATTTTTAATCCTTATAGTCACTTCTCCATTGTCTATATTGATGATGTGCTTATCTTTTTTCAATCGATAGAGCAGCACTGGAAACATCTGCATAAGTTCTTACAGATAATTTCTAGTCATGATCCCTTCCAGGATATTGCTTTGACTAATCCTCTAGTTGCCTCTTACCATAAGACGTCTCCATACATGATCAAGAGTAATAGTCACCTGTTTATAATTGAGTCAAAATATAACTCCATTGCCAACCCAATCACCATTGCCAAATCTTACTTTCCACCAAATAGTCATTTCATTCCCCCAGCACCATTTAAAAATCTAAAGTATTACCGAGACATCCTCCATGAGACTCGTTCCATCACCATTAAACCAATCAAAGACAAAGATAATCCCCACATCATCCTCTATCATTCCCTTTACATCCATCAAATAATCAGTGAGAATGAGTGGAGCAGTCATCCCTATGATCTCAAAGTTCTCCAATCCGAACTTCAATATAGTTACTATGATTATATCGAAGCATGGTATTCTATCTTGCTTCACCAATCAGTTGATTTTAGTCATTCATGGTTCCTAAATTTTGATAGCAAATTCAAAAGTCCTTTCCCTTATTGGTTCAATCAAATGGTGGGAATGATACCAGGATGACAATATAAATGTATAGGTACTGAGATTATAGAACAGATGCAATTTATGCATGAAGCAAATTAATGAATAGATGAAAATAGATGCAATTAAAATAAGCATTACGTAAAGTACTCAAATATTATTGATAACTTGATAACTTGCAGAATGCAAAACAATTACAAAGATCCTAGTTTCACCACTTAGTTCTTCAGAGCATTGATACTGATAGAACTTTGAAACTAAGAAAATTATAGTGTACTAAATTATGTTCCACTGAGAACTGAGGCCAAGGCCTTCTTAAATAAGCAAATAAAATGAACTTTTTGATGAGCTGGTAACTTCGGATGCTTTTGGAAAGTAACTGTAGAAGCACGCGAAAGCTTTTGTTTTTACTGAGTGCTGCAACTTTTACTTTGTCGGGGAATCTCATAAAAGGAACACGGGCTATCAGACTGTTGAAGCACGGCTCCAGATGCTTTTTCTCAAGGCTCATGATGTTGGGCAACTTTAATCATCTCCGAGGTCAAAAGGACTAAAATCATAGGGGTCTTGACCATCAGGAAGGTAATCACTCCACTGCATTTTGGGGGCAGGAGTCTTTTGACTGGATGACTTTGGTTGACTGGTAGATGACTGTGACTTAGGAATGGCATCACTATCATCATCTTCATTCATTTGTGAAGCTTGCAACATTAACTGACGAGCAATTTCCTACAATTCGGACTTGGATTTTCCCTCGATTGGGAAAGAAGAATGTGAAGTAGCAGGGGATGTCTTTTTCTCAGGCTGAAGATTCCTGACTAGAGGGAAATAAGCATAAATATAATCTGCAATACGCTCAAGTTTAAATTTATCCCACCATTTGATTGAGAACTGGCGAGATAGGACTCTGGTTTCCCAATTAACCTGATATGACCATTTGAGGATCAAAGGAACTTTGTACTTGGCAACAAAATGGAGAAGGTTTGGGAAGAACAGCTCAGATTCTTTGAACTTATTTTTATTAGTAAAATAATTGACTAAATCTTGCATTGGAAGGGGGAAAAGGTTAATGACTGGACCATGTTTTTCCCACCAGTGATTGAACTAGTAAGGAAAGGACTCTTGAATTTGCTATCAAAATTTAGGAACCATGAATGACTAAAATCAACTGACTGGTGAAGCAAGATAGAATACCATGCTTCAATATAATCATAGTAACTATATTGAAGTTTTGATTGGAGCTTTGACATCATAGGGATGACTGCTCCACTCATTCTCACTAATTATTTGATGGATGTAAAGGGAATGATAGAGGATGATGTGGGGATTATCTCTGTCTTTGATTGGTTTAATGGTGATGGAATGGGTCTCATGAAGGATGTCTCGGTAATACTTTAGATTTTTAAATGGTGCTAAGGGAATGAAATGACTATTTGGTGGAAAGTAAGATTTGGCAATGGTGATTGGGTTGGCAATGGAGTTATATTTTGACTCAATTATGAACAGGTGACTATTACTCTTGATCATGTATGGAGACGTCTTATGGTAAGAGGCAACTGGAGGATTAGTCAGAGCAATATCCTAGAAGGGATCATGACTAGAAATTAAGGCAGACTGAAAACTGGGGCAAACCGGGCTGACTATGGCTCCTAGGTTGGCAAATCTGTTACTAATTTGATTGGGAGAACATCTTGGGAAAGGGACGATCTGGGAAGGCGACTCATGTTTGGTTTGACTCATTGATGGAGGGAGGACTCAGAGTGACTAGGGATGACTGGGTTGACTAGATTGACCAATTTGACTCTTTTGCTTATCTTTTTCTTTTCTTCCTTCTGCCATTGTTTTCCCTGCAGAAATTCTCTGGTAAGAAAATCAGGAATAGAATTCTCACTTCCTCTCATATACTCAATATCAAAATCAAATATACTCAAAACCATCTTGCAAATATTTGTTTGGATGCAATATTTTGAACATCTTTTTCTAATACATGCTTAGCAGACTTACAATTAACTCTGATTAAAAACTTTTGATTTAATAAATCCGACTGAAATTTATTAATGCATAATCCAATAGATAATATCTCTTTCTTAATAGTACTATAATTATTTTGAGATTCTGACCAAGTGCCAGAATGGAATCGAATAATTAACTCAGATTGACTAGAATTGACCCTTTGTTTGAGGATACCTCCATAACCAATGTTAGAGGCATCAGTTTCAACTATCTTGAGCGCACCTTCCGAAGGGATCCCCCCCCCAGAAAGTGTTTGAATATGAGTTTTGATCTGTTTGCCTATATCAGTATGAATAGATGACCAAGGTGGAGGATAATTTTGAAGGCGATCAAATAAAGGCTTACATTGTTTTCTCAAATTCTTATAGAAATCAGAAACATAATTTAGAAATCCTAGAAATCTCTGGAGTTGACTTTTGTCTAGGATTTGATCAGGAAACTTGTCAGCAAACTGGATAACTCGATCTATGGGGCTAATCTATGACTGGCAGATGTTAAACCCAAGAAATCTCACATTAGTTTGGAATAGCTTAATTTTCTTAGCGGAAACAACTAATCCATTTTGTTTGACTATCTGTAAGAACTTATGCAGATGTTTCCAGTGCTGCTCTATCGATTGAGAAAAGATAAGCACATCATCAATATAGACAATGGAGAAGTGACTATAAGGATTAAAAATCTCATTCATTATATTTTGAAATTCACTGGGCGCATTCTTAAGACCAAAGGGCATAACATTCCACTCATAATGACCAAAAGGGGTAACAAAAGCAGTTTTGTATCGATCCGACTCATGAATTTGAATTTGCCAAAATCCACTCTTCATATCAAACTTAGAAAAGATGACTGACTTTTCTAACCTGTTAATTAAATCTCTTTTATTAGGGATTGGATATCTAATCCATTCTAGGACAGTATTAAGTGGCTTGTAGTTAATGACTAATCTTGGGACTCCACGTTCTAATTCAACATTTTTCTGGACATAGAAGGCAGGACAAGACCAAGGTGACTTACTTTTACATATTATTCTTTTTTCAAGCAATTCAGTAATCTCGGTTTTACACAATTTCATTAATTCTTGACTCATTTGAATTGGTCTGGCTTTAGTGAGGATATTTTTCTCATTAAAGGACTTGATGTAAGGAAGACGAACAACGTGTTGTTTCCTATGCCAAAAGGCGTTGGGCAACTCAGAACAGACTTCTCTTTGTAGTTTTTCCTCAAATTGTTGGATTTGTGACTGTAAAGACTCATGACTAATTTGTTGCTCAATTCTTTTAGATTTAACTTCTTCCTGGAGAAACCTTAGTTGTTTATCTTTATTTTGAATAACTCTGACTATTTTGGTAATTGCATTCTTCTGTAATTCTTTTAAATTATGTTACTCGGGTTTACTCAGAAACTCAAACTTAACTTCTTCTCCTAGACATGTGGAAATAACACCATCGTGTTCAACCTGGAAAGGGTATAAAAGGGCAATAAAGGGTAACCCTAGTATGACTTCATCAGTAATGTTCTTACCTATGACGAAAGAGGTCTTGAAACAAATTTTGTTTTGGCAAACATGGGCTTTAGGGATCTCATAATTTAGTTGGATTGACTTTCCTGAGGCTGTACTTAATGATTCTTTTGACTTTTTATAATACTTAGTTGGGATTAGACCTTCTTGGATGCAATTAAGGTCGGCTCCTAAATCAAAGAGGGCAACTATGTTTAACTCAAAGCTTTTGACAAATATAGTGACTCGGGCATACCATTTTCTAAAATTTACATGTTTAATTAAACTGACGACTTGATCCTGATTGGAGGGTTCTTCGTCTGAATCAGTGGGACTCTCATGTGTAGACTTGGAGGTTTTATTTTCTAATAGATTAATCAAATCTTGTTTTATCTCATAATTTCATTTTGTAACTTTTGACTTATTTGTCTCAACTCATTGATTTCTTTTTTGACTAACTTCACCTCTAGTTGTAAATCCTGTCAAGTGACTTCCTTCTTTTTATTAAATTTTTCTAAGGTTGTGTTCAAACTTATTTTCTGGGAGGTAGACTGTTTTGGCTCTTCTTGACTAATGATTTCTTAATTTCTTTAAATACTCATATTTTAACTATGAATTTTCGACTTTACTTATTAAATCAATTAATAATTCTTCCTGTTCTTCCTGTTTGGTAAGGACATTAATTGATTTGGGCTTACAGCAATTATCTTGGCAACCAAATTGAATTCTGGGTGAACTAGGTTGTGACTCAGAAGAATATATCTCAGAGGATTCAATGTGACTAACCATGGTTTCATTTTCACTCGACTCAGAATTTCTTAACTCAAGGACTTTAATCAATTTGTCCTTTTCCTCATCCGTGATTTTTAATTGTCTAATTGTGTCTTTAACTTTGCAATTATTAGCATAGTGACCAAACTTTTGACATTTATAGCATTTCACTTTTCTCTTGTCGGTTCTTTTTTTAAAAGTGAATATTCTTATATTTGTTGCGACTCTTTTTCCCATTTTTCTTAGGAGAGAATCTCTTTTTACTATAAAAGTCTTTGTCCTCATTATTATGTTGGAATGACTGTCTTCTTCGTGAATAATGGCGTTTTTTACTAAACTGTCGGTTGTGGTGATTGGACTTATTCTTTCTAGACGAAGGAATAGACATTAGGCCATACTGTTCGCATAAATTTCCTAACTCATATTTAGCAGAATTTCTTTCAGACTGGATTTGTTTACCAATTTTCATATCAACACACATTCTCATACCGACTTGGTTAATTGTGCTAATTATATTTCCGTATGTTAAACTATCCCAATCAATATTACCTTGTTCATTACTAAGGGTTGATCGGATCTTATGGGCGGATAAATTTGGCAGACCATTAACAAATTTCTCTTTCCAAAATGGTTGATTACTATCATCTCTGATCATGATTCTAGAGATAAACACATCTTTATACCACCTAAAATTAGATAACTTAGGGTATCTTAAATTACTCAACTGATCATGTATCCTAGCAGTAGTGTTACCGGGTGTTCCAATGAAATGATCGATTATTGTGTAAAGCAAGGTATTAACTCCATCCTCAATGCCTTGACCTATTTGTTCATTGAAAATAGGAAGACCATCCTCATTAAGTTTGACTGCATGAATTTTTTGTTGTTTAGACTCATGGGTTAAATGTTTATCCCACCAAGAACGAAGAGTTCCGGTGAAACCAGTTTCTAACAAGGGAACAATTTCAGACTACCTGAAACTGTGGTTGGTGATGTAACTATTGGCTACCATGGACATATGTTGAAGCTTATTAAGGATTTCTTGTTCAGCAAGGCCATCAATATTCCATTCATATAACTTATCAGAAGAGACTGAAAACTGACTTTGAGTATTTCATTCTTCAAATTGTATATCAGGAGGTATTGGCTTAGGATACCAGTTTTTTGTGAGGCTAGTTGGGCTGACTCTATTTGTTAATCTTTGGACTTGAGGATTATTTTCTAGCTCAAGATTTCTAAACGCATTTTCAATTTTAGAAATATTGCTAGTTGTCCATACTGGTAATTGATTCAGACTCAGAAGAGTTATGGAAAGCATAGGGTGACTCAGAGGATCCTATGACTTTAATGCTTGTTTCGATCTTTTCTTTATCTTTTCTTTTGATTGGCGTTAATTCTTCTAACATTTTTTTAATTTTTGTTATTGTTTCTTTTGTCTTAAAAGTTGGACTCAACTTTAAATCCTGGAAAGTAACTAAAGGTTTCTGATCATGTGGCTTAGGTGCAATTTCTCTTGGTAATAATTTGTCAACTTTTGTTTCTATCTTATCTAATTGTTTACCTATGATAATCAGACTCTGGTTGGTTTAGTTATTTTGCTCAATTATCATTTTATTTTCTAAATTAGGGATCTTAAAAGGACTGGCAATTATTTTTGATTTTTGGTGCGGAATAACGATAGATTCGACAGGTGGATGACTAGCAAGGACCTCAGTGTGATCTATTTTTTGCCATTTTTCTTGGGTTAAAGTTTTTAACTCATTAGGGAAATAACTGTTCTCTACAAAATCAAGATAATAAATTTCAGCTTTAGCAGTGCGCATATATTCTTTCCATTTATTAAAAATCTGTTGCCTGTTGACTCTGTCGGGGATGGCTGAGTGGTAATTATCTCTTCTGGCTTGGTTCTCTGGGGCATGTAGGTGACTATCTAATTTTTTCCAGTTAATTATAAATTTTTTATTAAGTGTTCATAGCTGGTTATCGACTTTGAAACCGGCTTCAACAAAATCAGAGTGAGTGGGTGAATCAGGAGACTCAGATTTGTTATCTTCTGAAAGTTTTCCATAAACAGGATGAGTAACTTGGGAAGTTTTTCTCAATGATTCTAATTTTAAGTTAATCAAAGCTTTTTCAAACTCTAGGTCTCGTTCTAGAGTGGAAGAAGAGGTTGCGAAGGAATGCCTTGGAGGGATATGTCTCTGTGATTGACTAGGTGTGGGTAACTGTTGTAACTGTACTGTCGACTTTTGTGGAGGTGCATTACCAAAATTAATTTTAACTGTGCCATCAAGATATTGTTGGATATAATCTAGATTATTTAGACTACGCTGAATAGGAACTGGTTGACTCTCAGAGGTTAGGGTCCACTTAGCTGGGAGGGACACATCAGACCATTTAATGGAATGCAGGATCTTATAGTGGCATCAGGTGTATGACTCTGGATTAACAAGGTTTGATTTTTTGGACTTTTACTCAAAGCTTGGAAATTCATATTAGTACCTGTGTCTTTATAATAGATTCTATAAACTAATGCTAAGGGCTGGGTACCCGGCAGGACTTCATAACCATTAGTTTTTATGTTCAGAGTTAGAGTTTTTAATATGTGGGGATCACTCAGACTTACTGTGAAATCAGGATAACAATCAAAATGAACTGGACCATTTGCAAGGCTTGACTCAATAATTCCTAGCGTACTGTCGCTAAAATTAGTGAATCTAGCATCACGTAAACAGAGAAGATAGAAGCTTTTAATCATAATCTGGTTAATGGCTTAACATCAACTTGGACTATACCAATATGAAGGGAATTGTTTCCATCAGTGTGTGTTTCTAATTGACTCAAGATTAAGCAACTGACAGGTGCTCATGTTCTTGACTTAAAGCATAGACTTGTTCAACCGTTTTTACATGGGTGGTTGTATTAAAACTAGAGAGTGACCATTTTTTCTTATAAATATTTTGACTAGGGACTTTAGGTATGTTCCAATCTCGAAAGTCTAGTTCATTATTAGACTCATATTCTAATTGTTCTTCATTAACTATCTCTGGGACTTTACCTATACTGACTCTAGAGCTGCTAGAATTGCAAGAGTTGGTTCTAAATAAGCGACTCATATTTCTCAAGGTTCTGGGGTTGATCTTCAAAAGAAGAAAGTGAACATAAACTTTTAAAACTGTTTTCTAAGTAGAACAGGATACCTTTTCATTGGAACACCCAGTAACACTACTGCTAAGATACATGATCAGTTGAGTAATTTAAGATGCGCTAAGTTATCTGATTTTAGGTGGTATAAAGATGTGTTTATCTCTAGAGTCATGATCAGAGATGATAGTAATCAACCATTTTGGAAAGAGAAATTTGTTAACGGTCTGCCAAATTTATTCGCCCATAAGATCCGATTAACCCTTAGTAATGAACAAGGTCATATTCATTGGGATAGTTTAACATACGAAAATATAATTAGCTTGTTTATCTTAGAAATAAATTCATTAAGCAACATATCGTAAGACTGTGCATAAGTAGAGGTGTTTTTCAACTTGAACCTTTACATAGTGAAGGAGCTTCATAATATACAAGAGTAACATATAGTTTTGAACTCTATCTCTAACAACACCACACACATAGCCCTACTAAGGCGAAGTTCAAAAGCCAGCACTTTACGGCCATGTGCTTGTATCCCAGTATAGTGAATGCTCTAGAAAATTTCCCCCCAAAATTTTCATAGAAGGTGGCCTCACTTTCACATTCACATAGGTGGGACTATCAGAGATATTCCTATAGCTAGATATCCCACTCAATATAGAGTATAGATCTCATTAAGAGTTATAAACAACTCAACCTTAAATTGCTTCAGGATTTCATGCTTCTAAGGATGGATATGGAACACTAGCATGACTCCACTCATATCACTAAATGACTTGTTATTACCCATTGAACCTATTTCTTGGGATTTTCAACCTATAGGTTGGGTTACCATCACAAGTGACTAAACCTTCTAGGGGTTTTAGTCCCATTCCTTTTGTGGTTTTCCAAACCTTTTCTTGTGCTAGTCCTTTCGTCAAAGGATCAGCTAAATTCTCACCAGACCATACATAATCCACTCTTATAGTCCCATTAGAAAGAAACTCTCTAATAGTACTGTGCTTGCGACGTATTTGTCGCCTCTTGCCGTTATAATAATGGTCCTGAAGTTTTACAATAGCTGCAGTACTATCACAGTAGATAAGAACAGCTGGTATTTGTCTCTCCCACAAGGGGGTATCTAAGAGTAGGTTTCTCAACCAACCTGATTTCTCACTAGCCATTGCTAGGGCTATCATCTCTGACTCCATTGTGGACTGAGCCAGAATAGTCTGTTTCTTAGACTTCCATGAAACTGCACCACCAGCAATATTAAATATATATCCGCTAGTAGCCTTTGAATCATTTGACAGGGTATTCCAATCAGCATCGCTATATCCTTCTAGGATAGAGGGAAACTTCTCATAGTGTAATCCAAGGTTCATCATCCTTTTAAGGTACCACATGACCCTCTCAATAGCATACCAATACTCCAAACTAGGTCTACTTGTGAACCTGCATAGTACTCCTATGACATAAGCTATATCATGCCTAGTGCAAGCAATAGCATATCGAAGGCTACCAATGATGCTCGCACAATTAGTTTGTTTAACACTGGCACCAATTTTCTTGAACAACTTTATACTAGGATGATAAGGAGTACATGCTGGTTTACAGTCAAAGTAATTATACTTCTTAAGGATTTTTTCAATGTAATGAGATTGATCCAAAGAGAATCCTTTTTCAGACCTAGTTATTTTAATTCCAAGTATCACATTAGCATCACCTAAATTTTTCATATCAAAGTTCGCACATAACAACAATTTGACACTATTCACAGCATGAATATTAGAGCCACAAATAAGTAAGTCATCCACATAGAGACATATAACAGTGCAAACATTATTCTCATGCTTAAAATAAATACATTTGTCGCCTTCATTTATTTGAAAACCATTTGAGATGACTAAACT
The DNA here is from genome assembly GCF_000346465.2 of Prunus persica. Lineage (NCBI taxonomy): Eukaryota > Viridiplantae > Streptophyta > Magnoliopsida > Rosales > Rosaceae > Prunus > Prunus persica. Next base: position 8,850,891 of record NC_034010.1, read on the forward strand.
ATCAAATTTTGCATGCCATTGCTTAGGTGTTTCAAAGCATAAAGAGACTTGTCTAATTTATAAACTTTATTTTCTTTTCCAGGAACAAAAAAACCCTCAGGTTGGTCCATGTAAATTTCTTCCTCTAAATCACCATTCAAGAATGTTGTTTTAACATCCATTTGGTGCACAACAAGATCATGAATAGCAGCTAAAGCAAACAACACACGAATAGAAGTTATCCTAGTGACAGGTGAATAAGTATGAAAGAAGTCCACATTTTCCGTTTGCCTATAACCCTTGGCTACAAGACGAGCCTTATATTTTTCAATTGAACGATCATGTTTTAATTTCTTTTTAAGAATCCACTTACAACCAATTGTCTTACAACCAGGTGGTAGACCTACAAGGTGCCAAGTTTTATTGGACTCCAAGGAGTCCATTTCATCATTTATAGTTTCCTGCCATAAGTCCACATCCAAAGGAGACAAAGCTTATTGGAGAGTTGTGGGATCCTGCTCTAAGGTCTATATATGAAAATCAGATCCAAAGTCCTTTGCAGTTCGTGCTCTTACTCTTCCTTACTTCTACATTAGGTTCAGAAAGCTCTATACCTCTAGGTTCATTAGTTCTGGATAGAGAAAAATTACTAGATGTTGAACCCCCACTATTTCTCAATTTAAAAGGAAATTTATCTTCAAAAATATCAACATCATTATATTCAATTACAACATGGTTCTTTAAATCATAAAATCTATAGGCCTTAATATTAACAGCATACCCAATAAAAACACATTCATATGCTCTACTAGCCAGTTTGGATCTTTTTGGATTAGGGATCGCATGTAAGCCAAACAACCCCAAGCTCTAAAATACAATACATTAGGTCTCCTAGTTTTCAAATTTTTGTAAGGGAAAATTTTAGTTTTAGAGTTGGGAATTCTATTCAGCACATAACAAACAGTGAGTAGAATTTCTCCCCACCAAAAAGAAGCAGCCCCTGAACTAAGTAACACAGCAACAGTTAATTCAGCCAGTGTTCTATTTTTTCTTTCAGCTTTACCATTCATTTCAAGAGAATAAGGGGCAGTTGTTTCATGAATAATACCAAGAGATTTATAAAAAAAACAACAGATTCATATTCTTGACCTCTATTAGTGTGAAATCTCTTAATTTTCCTGTTAAATTGATTTTCAATTTCAGTTATGAAAATCTTAAACATATCGATTTCTTCACTTTTATTTTTCATGAGACAGACAAAAGGACAATTAGAGCAATCATCAATAAAAGTGATAAAGTATCGTTTCCCATTTCTAGTTAACACTCCATCAAATTCGCAAATGTTAGAATGAATTAGATCAAGTGGTTCAAATACTCTAGTGACAGATTTATGTGGGGTTTTGGTAATTTTAACTTGGCTACAAAATTCACACTTCTCAAAATCATTCAACGACATTTCAGAAATAAATCCTAATTTACTCATATTGTTAACAAGCCTTTTGTTAACGTGACAGAGTCTAGCATGCCAAGTATTGAAAGAACACAATATATAAGCAGAAGAAGAACTTTTATTAGAATCAACATTCAGTTTGAACATCCCATCAGTAGCATAGCCCTTACCAACAAATATACCATTTTTTGTAAGTGTATACAAGTCTGCTCCAATTGTTTAAGTAAACCCAGGCTTGTTGAGAAGATAGCCTGAGACCAAATTCTTCCTTATTTCTGGAGTGTGTAGAACATCTTTGAGGATGACATTCTTTCCCGAAGTAAATTTAATTCTATTTCTCCAGTTCCAGCAATAATTGTTGTGTGAGAATCACCCAACAACACTTTCCTGTCATCAGTCACAAAATAGGTCTTGAAAAAGGCACGATCATAGCAAACATGGTGAGAAGTGTCAGTGTCTACCCACCACCCCTAGGATCCATCAACCACGTTGATTTCTGAAATCGTAGCAAGAAGTTGCTCTTCAGTTATGTTCACTTGAGGAGCAGGGCAAGACCTATTCCTGCAGTTATGGGCAAGGTGCCCCCAGCTTGTGACAGTTATAACATAGAAACTGTCCCAAATCATCATTACATGAGGGGGGTTGACTCCTATTCTGATTCTGATGAAGGTTCCGATTCTGATAGTGTTGAGGATTCCGACTCTGGTCGTGTTGCCCATTTCGATTTTGGTCGTTGTTGTTGCAGTTCCTGTTTTGATTTTTCATATTCTTGGCATTTGTCTTCAGAGCAGCTGGGGTTTGATTCTTGGTGGAGTTGTGATTTTTCTTGTTGTTGGAGACGAGCAAAACTTCTTCTTTCATGTCATGTTTCCGGGCCTCCTCCTCAATACGCAAACGAGTGATCAAGCTTTCCAAGGAAAATTCTTTGCTGACGCAGTGCATTCTTGAAATCTTTCCAGTTGGGAGGCAGCTTGTCAATGATAACAGCCACCTGAAATTGTTCATCTAGATTCATGCCTTCAATAATAATTTCATGTGCATTTTTCTGTAGTTCATGAGATTGTGCTTCTACTGATTTTTCATCTATCATTTGAAACTTCAAATAGCGACTGACAGCAAATTTCTTTGCACCAGCCTCTTCTGTGTTATAGTTTTTCTGAAGTGCATCCCACAAATCTTTAGCAGTATCATAAGAAGAATAATAATCATAAAGATCATCAGATAAACCATTCAAAATATAGTTCTTGCACAAGAAATCATTTTCAGTCCATGTCTGCAAGGCCCAAGTTTGTTCAGGAGTGGGATTGTCAGAGGCATATGGTTTATCAGATGTGCAGACAGAAGCTAATTTTTTCGTTGTAGGGTAAAACAACATCTTTTGCCTCCATCGTTTAAAATGAAGACCCTCAAATTTGGAAGGTTTATTTGGGTCAGGGGTGAATGAATTGTTTACTGCTTCCATGGCAGATGATACATCTTAAAATTGTTGATGTAGAGAAAATTAAAAGAACAATATTACTCGAAAAAATTCGTTGTGAAGCTGTGAACGATTCTTGGGATGAGTCGCGTACAAAGTCGCTCTCTTTAAGACGTTTTGTGGCTCTATCCAATTTGTGCAAGCAGTTCAGGAAATGCCACTATATGCCCAGGATAAAACAGCCCCAAAATCTCCTCTGTCTAGGTTCTTCCTTGCACTGAGGAAGGACCCGAATACAAACACCTTTCTATGTTGCTCAGAAATCTTAGTTTAGAAAATAAGAAAAAGATATGCAGAAGACGAAGACAGTAGCTATGGTCTGTGTCTTTTCTCTCCTAGCTATATCAGATATATATATACAAGATTTATCACAAAGAGACGCTGTGGGCTTTAAGGACATCAATGCATCAGTTGAAAAAAGAATCGGCCCATATTAATAGAAAATAACTCTTATTAATAAAGACAATTTAAGGCAATTATTGAATTATTGAATATATATATTTTTAAAAATGAAAAATAAACATACCAATTTCAACACAAAACAAACTAAAAATTCAACTTGTTTGGGAACAATAACTTGTTCCTTATTCAACATACTTACAAAAACTTAAATAAACTCTAATTTACATTATAAGATATAACTCTAGACTTGGAGTAAAAGTTCCACATTTTTAAGTTTTCAGTTCCACACCTGCAAAATTTAATAAGAGGATGGTTTCTATCTCAGTAGGGGTAACAATCACTATACATTTAATACAATTAAATAATAATGATGCATGACTGCAATGTTTCCTTTTCATCTATTTTTGTTAACCCAAATACAATCAATCTCATTTCTCCTTCTATTAGTCTTCTTTTCAGAGACTCAGTCCCAAATGCGAAACCCAATTTGATTATTTTATCGGACTCTAACTGAAAGGGCTTTACTCCATTTTCTTGTGCACTTTTGGGCTGGTCATAGATCTTGGCGCCCTGAGAGTAGACTCAACTACTATGTTTCCACCATTCCCATTTAACTAGACAAATCCATTTAATAAACTCAACTCAAATTCCCAGAACTATGAATCTGAATGTCCATATTGTATTCATGTTATAGAATATGAACAATATATTGTTTACCAGGACATGACATAAAGTTGTGACTATTACTATGTGGTATGTTTCATTTTTGCATTTCGTTGGGCTGTTGAAAATGAATCATTTTAGCTCCTAAAATTAATTAATCTAGCCTTTTAACATGCGCTATTTAGAAAGCTTGTTATTGTTTTATTTTTTTATTTTTTTATTTTTTTACAATTAGAAAGCATGAATTTTGTTTTTTGTTTTGTTTTTAATTTAAAAAAACTGGCGTCTAAACCAAATACAATTGTAAATATTATAGAGTTATTGAAATCCAATAACTTCGTCAATTTTATCATTGTAGTTTCAATTTGAAGCAATTCAATGACACATTTCAATTTCTGCCAAATTCCTCAAACTTTTGGTAAGTTTTCACCACGTCCCTCTGACGTGGATGCATATTTCATTTTGGAGTGAAGGAAAAATGTATTTGAAAACTTGGGTAAATTACTTAAACGGGCCTCAAACTTATGCCTGATTTACATTTTGGTCCCTCAATTAAATTAGTCGTTCAAATGGTCCATCAACTCTATAGTATTCGCTCCATTGATCCCACCGTCTAATTTTCTGTTCGATTTGACCAAATTTTAGGGTAAATATGACTTTTCATAATTAACAAATAAAAATAGGGTTAAAATAAATACAAATAGGACACTTGGGATAAGCAAAAGTCAATTGGCAATAGACTGAGAAAGAGAGTGAAAAAGAAGTAATTTTAGTGAGCTAGTTTGCTCTATTACTTCTCTCTCATTGCACATGGGGATCTGTAGAAGGACCATTGGGAAAGTAGAAGGATCTTCAATGTCATAAGCATCTGCTGCTGTTTACACCATAATCAACCAAGCATATCCGGCACTAGACGACTGATACTCAACCAGACACAGACAAGACCTTAGAAGACGAGTGACCTCATCACCTTCTTTGGCCTACCGAAGAAAGCCCTCCTTCCGAAGGATAACCACTTGTCGATGCTCCTGATTATAGAACCTTGTCTTCATGGACACATGTCACCTCCGCAGCAGTTTCCACAAAGTCCCACATCAAAACTTTGTGCAAAACTCCCATTTTCACTCCCCTATAAATAGGGAACTACTTTTCACTTTTACTATTACTCTGTCCAAATTACCACATATACTTGCTGACTTAAGTATCAGAGAGCCTGCGGCATGTACCACACCCGTGCCCGAAGACTGACGATTGCTTCTTCCTTATTTTCTTCTGCAGGACCTCTCGTGCCGAAGGTTCAAAACCCTTTCACCCTGCTGAAGATCCACCACTCATTCACCTAAGTTGACCCTCCCCAAAAAGAGCAGCAAACAGTTTGGTGTTGCCTGTGGGAATCGACTTCTGAATCCTACTTCCCTACCAATTCTGCTGGCTCTTTCTCCCATCCGACCCCGTCGTCTCTTCTGCCCCTCACACTGCGCTATGCATAGTGAAGCCAGCATCGCAAAGATGACAGAGAATTACGAACACTTTTGCACTAAGAATTCAAAATTGGAGCACGACTACCGAGCCTTGAAGCGTAATTGGGGGAACAGTCACCCCTAATCCACCCAGGGTGTTGAACGCACCCAACCAAACCAACCAGTCGTCTCCTATCACAGTGCCCCAATCCAATCTAGGCTTGACAAAGGCAAAGGCCACCTTCTTCTAGAGGCGACCAAATCACTGCTCCTCCATATCTCCTCACCCAAGGATCGACCCCAAGCCCCAACCAAGATCTACAAGGACTGCAGGGACCGCATTTCAGAGCTTCGACCAAAGCCCATCCCTATCCCTATAGACCTCAGTGACCCACAGGTGGCACACCTAGGCCCCCTACCAAAGCCCACATGCTTACCTACCCAAGAGGGAGCAAGGGACTCTGACGATTGGGAACCTTATAAACCTGAGAACTGGGAGCCTTAACATTTCAAAGCTCTCGAGGAGTGGAAAACTTATCCTCCTCCACCTTCTTCCTCTAAGCTTCAGCCCTGGCCTCCTCCGCAACCTCTAGCAGACGAGACGTCTCCTTCAGTTCCAACTCTAGCCTCCCCACCTTCAGCTACAGCGCATTCCTCTCCCGAATGGCAAACTGAGCTTCGGTAGTGGCAACCTTCGAGGTCTTAGTCCTGGCCAAGGTCAGGTACATATCCCCAAAGGCCTGTGGACAAGCAACAGTCCCAAAATGAACCATGGTCCCAAGATACTTATGTTCGTAGCAGACATGACTGACTTTTGGACCCAATCAGAGAAGTTCGTGACCTTGGTTCGAGCACGCTCCTTTACATCCATCTTCACCCTGGTAAGGAAGGCGTTAACAAGGGGCACTTCCTGACGACGCATAGTCAGGGTCACCTCCTGCTTCTGCCGCCAAAACGAGGCAAAGTCTGTATCCTCTGTGCCCTCGGGGAACAGCTCCTCCATACCAAGTGGAAGCCTCGGCGAAGGTTCCAAGTCAAATAATGGTAGCTTTACCTTACCCATGATGTTGTGGACGGCTGACTCTAAACCCTTACGCCTCTTCTCAAGTCTTGGCCACCATCGTCATCACGCACACTCGCCTAACCCTTGGCCTGCCTCCCTTCAGCCTTCTGGGCCCTAATAGCCTTTATCCTTTCCCTCATCTCCTTCAACTTCTGTTGCTTTTTCTCTTCATCCACCACCACCCTCGGTGAACCCTCTATCGTCGTCACTCCCTTCGGTATACCCGCCACTGCCATCCACAAAACACAACAGTTGGCACACACACACATATGCCAAAATAAAAGAAGACAACAAAACAAAAACAAAACTTACTTCCTTGTAGCAACCATGACTCCAAAAGAAGTGCTAGCGTCACTATGTTCTTCACTTCCCGTCTCTCAGCAGAGACTAGAGTTCTTACCAACTCTATCTCCTCCTCTTCTTCCTTCGAGACCGGAATGCACATCACCGAACCTGCACAAAAACAACAGGGCTATCAGTTTCACAACCTTCGGATGACAAGAACATACATATCAAAACACATACAAACAACGCAAGTTCAAACAACAAAATTTATGACCAAAGACTTATAGATTGAAACTAGGTAAGCACGTGTCTGCTGATGCTCCTCCTTGGCCAACACTCCCAGTCACCAAAGGTAAAGAACCACAGATTCCTCCCAGTCTTCTGCGATGTTGGTGGCTGCCCTATGAAGTCCCCACTCTCCTTCGCCTTTCGGCAGTTAACCTGCACCCAGCCAAAATTACCCTGTTGCCTAGATACAGCGTATAATTGCATGAATTGCTCAAAAGATGGCCCCCCTCGCTTGGCCAACAATCACGATATGTACACTCCATGTAATATGATCTAGAAATTAGGGTTGTACTGCCCAGGTGCGTAGCCTAATCTTGCTAACATCATCTGCACCCAAGGATGCAATGGTAGCCTCAGCCCGTACTTATACATGGCTGAGAACATCATAGTGCAACCCTCGGGTTGATACCTCACCACTTCTATAGGTGTTGGCAGCCTTAACCCCACACAATTAGGGATCATATAATCCCCCTTCAACTGCTCCAACTCGTAGATACTCAGCATTGTTCCTCTTCGGCAGTGGAACCCCTATAGGAACGTTCACACTGACAAAAGCCACCACCACCGTCCCAGACCCAGGTGGCTCCTCCCTCCCACTTGAACCAACTTCCGGTGCCTGAGTCGTACCCAAAACCCGGTCGGCAATGGCCTCTAGGGTAGCATAGTTCCTAAGCTTCCCCTCAAGAGCTTACAGAATGCTCTTCTTCCCTAGCCCCACTACCCTTCACTATCAACCTTTTCACAATCCCTTCATACTCCGTACTCTCCCCATCAGTACCCAGGGCTTCATTATGTCTATCATTCTCCAAGTCCTCCCCACTGAAGGCATGGGTACTTGGGTCGCTATTACGGCCCTTGCTCTCAAGAAACTTGTCGTCACAAAAAGGCAATCAATAATCAGAATCAAGAAAAAAAAATGGAAATAGTGAATCAAGATCTAGATGGATCCCTATCTTTATCTCTACCCACGGAGATACCTATCTATATGGATAGAAATCTATCTATGAATCGATCTAGACTATCCTCTATCCGGATAGATATGTCCCTATGAGCGACTACGCCAATCTTTATATGTTTTGGCCACGTCCGTTTCCGCTCCGAAGAGGAAGGTTTAGATCTTTCAATCTTATGTCGTGAGGGATGTGACCTATGTTAGGTTTCTTTCAGAATTATCAGACATCTACAAACACAAAATGAAGGTAAACTAATGGGCATGTGAAGCTTGAAAACAAAGCTCCTAGGCATGTTTTTCAAAAGTTCATCCAAAATAATATGAAAAGCAGAAACTGCATGCACAAATTCAACAAAAAAAGACATTTTAATCAAAAGAAAGGAAGAAAAACAAGCCATACCTTGTTATCTCTGCCACACGCGACTATCCGAAATCGCCCTTGCCTAGTCAGAAATTGCCTCTGCTGCAGATCTCTTCACCGAAAATCGCCTGTGATCTTCTTCCAAATCTTTCAAAAATTTCTAAGTACCTTCACTTCTCTCCTTTGCCCCCTTATATAGACATCAAACAATGGCTCGGAACGTGAACCGTCCCCATTACATCCCAACTAGAGGTGGCAATTTCCTACACGACCTGTTACACGACTCAAAATCCGCACGGAAAAAACACGACACAAACCCGCACGTTTAATAATTGGGTAAATTTCGGGTCAATCTGTTATGACCTATTTATTAAATGGGTGGGTTTCGTGTCAACCTACTAACTCGTTTAAACACATGTTTAACCCGTTTATTAAACGAGTCATGTCATGGGTCGTGTCAACCCGTGTAATACATGCCAACCCACGAAAAAATGAAGAGAAATGAAGACTTCAAAACACATACTAGGGGTTTTGAACTCCCACCACCCTCATTTCTCTTCAACACCTTATCCACCATGCTGCATACAACCTTGTGATTATATACTATGCCTTTTGATATTTATAATATTTATTTTTCTTTCTTTTCCTTCTTTCTTCTCCTCTCTCTTTTTTTCTTTCTTTTCCTTCTCTCTTCTTTCCTCTTTTTTTTTTTCTTTCTTTTCCTTCTCTTTAGTTTTCTCTCCTCTCTCTTTTTTTTCTTTTCCTTCTCTCTTCTCTCCTCTCTCTATCTTTTCTTTCTTTCTTTTCCTTATATTTTCTCTCCTCTCTCCATTTTTTTATTTAAAAATTTTCAATTGTGAGTTTTGTAACATGCATGTTATTATTTATGAACCCGTTACACAACTCAAAACCGCATAATAAAAGACGACCCAAGCCCGACACGACACGTTTATTAAATGGGTTGGGTTCGGGTTGAGCATTCTTGACACGTTTATTATCCCGACACGACACGAACCCGACACAACATGACCCATTGCTACCCTACTCCCAACCACCCCACTAGGAATGACACCTCAATTCCCACAAAAACCTTTCAACTTTCCTGACACGTGGCAACACATGATGGTGTCACACCTTCTGTTCAGCACCCTCCGTGCCAAAAGCGCAAGGGATCTGGCATGATGATGTCACACCTTCCGTTCGGCACCCTTCATGTTGAACGAGCAAGAGGACTCATGCGACTCGCATGATGACATTATGCCTTCCATTTGGCACCCTCCATGCCGAACGGGAAAGGGACCTCCCATGATGATGTCACACCTTCCGTTTGGCACCCTCTGTGCCGAACGCGTAAGACGTTCATGCGACGTACATGATGACGTCACACCTTTCGTTCAGCACGGAGGGTACTGAACGCGCAAGGGGTCTTATGCGACTTGCATGATGACGTCACACCTTCCTTTCGGCACTCTATGTGCCGATCGCTCGAGAAGTCACACTTCCATTCCGCACCCTCCGTGCTGAATGCGTAAGGGGACTCATGTGACTCGCATGATGACGTCACACCTTCCGTTCTGCACCCTCCCTACTGAATTTACAAGGGGACAGGGGACATGCCAGCTAACGTCTCACATTCCATTCAGCACCCATCGTGCCGAATGTACATATGGACACGTGACTCCTGCATGTAACACGCTTCGGCACGACATACCGATATCTTCGGCACCCACTGTGCCGAACCTCCAGATGGTTTAAAAAAAAAAAAAAAAAAACCAGATGACATCCCCGTTTTTCTTTGTCTCCCCCTGTGCCGGTTTCACAGGAACACCCTTTTGGGAGCTGCCTTCCCAACAAACATGCCTTCTAGGTCCAGAACTTGGGGGTACTAGGGGACTGGCTACGACACCCGTCATACCGAAACGCTCGATTTAATTATTTAAAATTTGTACAAGTTCCTAACCTAGAACCCACTCCTTGATTGACAACTTTGGGGACTACTGTTTACACTATAATCAACCAAGCATATTCGGCACAAGACAACTGATACTCAAGCAGGCACATAGAGAAGCCCTTAGAAGACGAGTGACATCATCACCTTCTTTGGCCTACCGAAGAAAGGCCCCATTCGGACGCGATAACCACCTGCCGATGCTCCTAATTACAGAATCTAATCTCCATGGACACATGTCACCTCTGTAGCAGTTTGCACAAAGTCCCACATCAAAATTTTGTGCAAAACTCTCATTTCACTCACCTATAAATAGGGAACAATGCCCAAGTAAAAAGGAGTAACTACTTTTCACATTTACTGTTACTCTGTCCAAATTACCACATATACTTGGTGACTTAAGCATCGGAGAGCCTTCGGCAGGTACCACATCGGTGCCCGAAAATTGACGATTGCTTCTTCCTTATTTTTTTTTTTGCAGGACCTCTCGCCCTGTTGAAGATCCACCACTCATTCACTTAAGTTGACCCTCCCCAAAAAAAGCATCAACAACTGCTACTGTAGGCTTTATATTCTTGTATTTGATCCAGAAACATCCAAGACACAGAACCAGTCGACCAAGAGATTGAATCAGAAAAAGTACAATGCATAATTTGGAGAGAACTATAGCCACATGAGCAATATAGTCAACCCTGAACACCTACCAGGTCATATAGGACCACTACACCGAACCCTGAACCTCCCAAGGCTGAATCAGATTCAAATTCCAGTTTTTGAAATGGGCAATGACTTCAATGACCAAAGCTATAATTGACTAACCAAGAAAAGATTTGATGAATTTATACAACCTTCCTATGCTTTTGGGCTCTTCATCACTCATGTTAGATAAGGCAATGCATTTGAGGTATAGTTTTGTGGTGTTGGGAGATAATTGTTGGGTAGGCAGAGGGTGCTGGGAGAGAGAGAGTTTTTGGAGTCGAGGGTAGCTGTGGGGGGTGGCATATGGTGGTCATTTGGAGGGGGGGTAGGGGAGATGGGAAGAGAAGAAATTTTGGGGAAGAGGGGATTAGTTTTTAATTTTTTTTGGGTGGAAGAAATATTCAGATGGTGAAGTGTGAGAGAGAAAGACCAATTTGCCCTTATATTCAGACGACAACATTGATAGATGGTAACGGTAGGACCAATTGGCCGAATAATATAGAGTTGATGGACCATTTGAACGAATAATTTAATTGAGGGACCAAAATGTAAATCGTGTAGAAGTTTTAGGACTCTTTTAGTAATTTACCCTTGAAAATTTTAAAATGAATTTTAGCTAGAAAACATATGAAAAAAATGTGGTAGACCAAAGTAGCCCAAAAAAGGCCACCAAGAAGGAGGGTGCGGCACATGTGTGGACCAAAGGTCCACATACCTCACAAGTAAGACAAATGTGGTTCTATATATGATAAGCCATAGCACCACACCTCCTTAAGGGTTTCAAGTTAGACAATTAGAAAGAGAGGAAAATATCATAACCTTCCTCCCTAGTCTCCCTTGGTCAGCCACCTAGCAAAAGAGGAGGCTAGCACCCATCTTCTCCTCAAGGTTCCTTATTCTCCTATTCTCCTCTATCCTTGGTGAAGATTCTTTGGGAAGGCACAACACCATTGTGTCTATTAAGAGAGCAAAGTGAAGAATCAACATCTAATGGACTAATCCTTCTACTTGAACACTATCCTTGGTTTCAAGATTCGTTCCAAGGGTATGTCTCCTTTCTACCATCTGTTTAATATATGATATTAGTGTCAATGATGCAAATTTTCATAAGCCTAGAAAGATAAGGACCAAAACTGAGACTTATATGAATCTCTAGCTTTTATTCTTGCTTCCGCTTTATTTGATTTCATATTAGATATGTATATGCTAGATGATTTATTTTCTCATAGCTTTATGGAATTTTTGAAATCCCTACTACTAGTAAAAAAAACCCCTTGCGTGACCAAATTTTGCGCGACGAAAAACTATTCGTCGCTCAAAGTCACTTTGCGCGACGAAACTCAAAACTTCGTCGCTCAAAGTCTTGCGCGACCAAATTTTGCGCGACGAAAAACAATTCGTAGCGCAAAGTCACTTCGCGCGACAAACTTTTGCGCGACGACAATACATCGTCGCTCAAAGTCTTGCGCGACCAAATTTTGCGCGACGAAAAAAATTCGTCGCGCAAAGTAACTTTGCGCGACAAACTTTTGCGCGACAACAATACATCGTCGCTCAAAGTGACTTTGCGCGACGAAACAATAAACTTCGTCGCGCAAAGTCCTTATAAAAATAAAATATATATTTTAAAATCTTTGCATGACGTAATCCAAACATTTCGTCGCCTAAACTAATTTATTTTTGTTTTTTATTTTGTATGCATAACAATTAAGAAATTAAACAGTATATATATTTATTAAGTAGCTTTAAATTTATTATTTTAGATCGGATCGGATTTTTGTCAGAAAAATATATTATTGTTGTTCAGATTGGGTTTTTGTTAGAAAATATATATTTTAAATTGACGATCGAATTAGTTCATTGTATTCATATAGGGTCAAGGAGTGTAGCTGTAAAAAATCATCAAAATCGGAGTTAAAATAACCGTTAAATCGTGATTTTTCATTATAACCGTCGAAAAGTTTTGTCCCATTACTTGATCTCTGAATGTTTATTTTTTTCGATTTTTGGCGTATATGATCTCGAAGTATAAACAAACAAGTTTGACGGTTGGATCGTTGAAACTAGTTTTGGTGAATGCATATGCCATCAAAATAATATATTCACTAACAATTAAGAGTTTATTTATACGTTCGTTAAATATAACATAAGATTTTGTGGTATCCACTAGTGTAAATATTTTAAATTGAAGATCAAATTCAGTCATTGTATTCATATAGGGTCAAGGAGTGTAGCTGCAAAAAATCATCAAAATCGGAGTTAAAATAACCGTTAAATCGTGATTTTTCATTATAACCGTCGAAAAGTTTTGTCCCATTACTTGATCTCTGAATGTTTATTTTTTCCGATTTTTGGCGTATATGATCTCGAAGTATAAACAAACAAGTTTGACGGTTGGATCGTTGAAACTAGTTTTGGTGAATGCATATGCCATCAAAACAATATATTCACTAACAATTAAGAGGTTATTTATACGTTCGTTAGATATAACATAAGATTTTGTGGTATCCACTAGTGTAAATATTTTAAATTGAAGATCAAATTCAGTCATTGTATTCATATATGGTCAAGGAGTGTAGCTGTAAAAAAATCATCAAAATCGGAGTTAAAATAACTGTTAAATCGTAATTTTTCATTTATAATCATCGAAAAGTTTTGTCCCGTTACTAGATCTCTGAATGTTTGTTTTTTGCGATTTTTGGGGTATACGATCTTGAAGTATATACAAATAAGTCTGACGGTTGGATCGTTGAATGGTGTGTGTATATGTATTTATTTTTTAAGTAGCTTTAAATTTATTTATTTTGTACGTATAACACTTAAGAAATTGAATAGTATATATATTTATTAAGCAGCTTTAACCTTATTTATATTTTAAATTGTAAAATAAAATAATTTTCTTTTTATTATTCATAACAATTATTTTTATAAATATTGTGTTACGAACCAATTTTTCGTCTCTCAAAAGTTTGCGCAACCAACAGTTTGTCGCGCAAAACTCTAAAAATTTGGACGGGTACCAAAAATGGGACACGGGATTTTAAAAAAAAAAAAAAATTTTAGACTTTGCGCGACCAATATATATTTTTCGTCTCGCAAAAATTTGGGCTGGTACCAAAAATCGGACGCGGGAATTTTTTTAGACTTTGCGCGACCAGTATGTATTTTTCGTCGCGCAAAAATTTAAAAATTTTGGCGGGTACCAAAAATGGGACGCGGGGATTTTTATTTTTTTTAAATAATTTTTTTAGACTTTGCGCGACCAATATGTATTTTTCGTCGCGCAAAAATTTAAAAATTTTGGCGGGTACCAAAAATGGGACGCGGGGATTTTTATTTTTTTTAAATAATTTTTTTAGACTTTGCGCGATTAATATTCCTATATTCGTCGCGCAAAAATTTAAAAATTTTGGCGGGTACCAAAAATGGGACGCGGGGATTTTTATTTTTTTAAAATGATTTTTTTAGACTTTGCGCGACCAATATTCCTATATTCGTCGCGCAAAAATTTAAAAATTTTGGCGGGTACCAAAAAATGGGACGCGGGGATTTTTATTTTTTTTAAATAATTTTTTTAGACTTTGCGCGACCAATATGTTTCGTCGCGCAAACCTTTGCGCGACCAACAATATTTTTCGTCGCGCAAAGTGATACGGTTTTTAAAACCGAAATAACTCATCCACCATTTTCTCAATGCCTTTCTCTACTCTTACCTCTCCTTTCTCTTTCCCTCTCCCCAAATCCCACCATTTCTCTCACTCACTCCTCTCACTTAATCTCTCATCTCTCTCTTCACTATCTCTCACTCTCTCTCACTCACTCTCTCATCTCTCTATCACTATCTTCTCTAATTCTCTCACACTCACTTCTCCCTCTCATTCTCATTCACTCTCAATCTTGCCAAAAGGTATATTCTCTCCAAATTTTAAATTTTTTTCATTAATATGTGTTTTTGGAGTTAATTTTGAGTTTGTGTGGGTTTTGGGGTTGAGTAAAGGGGAGGGATTGAAGTTTGGGTTGGATTTGTGGTATAACAATTTTAGGGGAGATTATGCCTTCTTCTTTTTTTTGTGTGGTTATTTGACCATATTTGTTTTTTTTGTAGGAATCATCGAGACTTTGACGGCTAAAGTTGAGGATTAGGAAGCTATCAAAACATATCCTCCGCCACTACCACCACAATACGCTTGTATTAGGATTTTATTATTGTACTTTGTTAATTTATGTGTACATTTTAAATATTATATATATATTTATTGGATAATTTAATCACTATTTTTCATATGTAATTTTATTTTGAATATGTCAATTTAAATTAAAGTAATTAAAAAAATCATACAATTAAATTAAATTTAAAAAGTAAAAATTAATATCAATTTAAATTAAAGTAATTTTAAAAAGAAATCATACAATTAAATTAAATTTAAAAAGTAAAAATTTGAAAAAATTCATATTAAAGAAATAATAAAACAAAAAGTCAAAAACCTTGCGCGACAAAATATTTCGTAGCGCAAACTATTAAATTAGTTTATTTTAAATTAAAAAAATTTAAAACAAAAAATATTTCGTCGCGCAAATATTTGTGCGACGTTAGTATTCGTCGCGCAAAACTCAAAAAATTTGGGCAGGTACCAAAAATTGGACGCGGGAATTTTTTA
Organism: Prunus persica; assembly: GCF_000346465.2. Taxonomy (NCBI): domain Eukaryota; kingdom Viridiplantae; phylum Streptophyta; class Magnoliopsida; order Rosales; family Rosaceae; genus Prunus; species Prunus persica. The sequence continues at coordinate 8,866,576 of NC_034010.1, forward strand.
TTTTTTTAAAATTTTTTTTAGACTTTGCGCGACCAATGTTTTTCGTCGCGCAAAACTTTGCGCGACCAATAGGATTTCGTCGCGCACAACTTTGCGCTACCAATATTTTTCGTCGCGCAAAGTCACTTTGCGCTACCAATCTTTTTCGTCGCGCAAAGTCACTTTGCGCGACCAATATTTTTTCGTCGCGCAAAGTCCCTTTTGCGTGACCAATGAAAAAACTTCGTCGCGCAAAGTCTTTCTTCACGATCTTTGCGCGACGGATTCTGCGCGACGAAGTTTCTGTCGCGCTGAAATTTGTGCGACTACAATGTATTTTGCGCGATGAAATTCTCTTCGTCGCGCAAAGTGTAAAATGTAGTAGTGTACACAATAAATTCCCTTCAGCATCAAAGGAGATGTCCTCTATTTCACCACACCAAATGCAAAGGGAGGTGGAGAGGAGATCAACCAAGAGGATAGAGGTGCTAGACTCCCACTTGGTGGACTGATTTTTGGCAAGAAATGAAGGGAGAGAATTCTCACCTTCATCACATATACCTAAAAGCTTAGGAGGCCAATACCCTAACTTGGAAACGTCATAGTGTGGCTTAAATAGATGAGACGCACAACAGGAGAAACATCTCCCCTATGGCCGACCATGGGTAGTGGGAGTTCTCTTGGGTCCCATGAATTTGTGTTGTTATACAACACTTATTCTTGGGCCAATGGGTGTTTGGGCATTTTTCCTTTTTCCTTTAATTGATTTAAAGCCCAATACTTTTCTAATGTCAAAGCTAATTTCATAATTAACTTTTAATTATGAATTACAACTTAACCATTAAGTTACACTTATAGTCTAACTAGTTTGACTCAGTCAGGAGAAACATCTCCCCTATGGCCGACCATGGGTAGTGGGATTTATCTTGGGTCCCATGAATTTGTGTTGTTATACAACACTTATTCTTGGGCCCAATGAGTGTTTAGGCATTTTTCCTTTTTCCTTTAATTGATTTAAAGCCCAATACTTTTCTAATGTCAAAGCTAATTCCATAACTAACTTTTAATTATGAATTATAACTTAACCATTAAGTTACCTTATAGTCTAACTAGTTTGACTTGGTCAATTGTATTGGTCAAATATGTTGACTTTGACTTGATCATTGACTTTGAATTTTGATCGTTGACCATTCACTTTTGATCTCAAATTTCTTTCTAACATGACCCGCCCTGAATTCCCCCTAGAGATCCGTGACGAACCTTGTTGTCTATCCGACATCTAACCAATGATGGGCCCACTTACTAAAATAACCCTCTTCCCCGAAACAAAGAAGATGGGTCGAGAGTTCTACCAAAATTTCGGCAGAGTCTCACCTGAAAAATGGACTTTTCCCAAAATTACAAACACTTGCAAATGAAGCAATAAAAAATCTCAAACAGCTGCACGCACAGTTCTAAGCACACATTTTACAACATAAGCCTCCAGCCTCAAATTCAACCATACATGGGCAATATTAGAGCAATCTAAGATATTATTTAGTTTACACAACCCAAGATATCCTACAAGGAAGTCGATGCATGGGAAGAGAGAGACTTGGTTTGGTTGGGCAAGTCATGTCAAGTTACGGCATGGGGGGCGCAAAACAGAAATTGTGAGTGGACAAATAGAAAGTTTGAACATAATTATAATCGAACATAATAACCCCATGTTTTAAGAAAACGATGTAAAATCATGCAATGAAATCCATTATTATAGTGTACTTGAATTTGAAATCATTATAATCCCATAAACCAGATATAACATAGAATACAATGATCAAACGGGACCTTTTTCCCTTTAACCAACCTCTTTCCGAGATATATGCTTGTAAAAACACAACATGCAAACAAGGATCCTTATAAATATATAAGTATAAAAATATATGACTCCATATAAATACGCATACGTACTCACTACACCATTATTATGTACCAGGGAAACAATCCAATCAGGAGATTGTTTGGCTAGACCACGGAATAGCATCACATTACCCCGTGACTAGGGTTGAGCAGTCCAACCAGAGGATTATTGCTCTGCAGCACACACGCTGACAACACATCGCACATGCGGCTGAAACAAGTCTTATGTGCGCAAACTACCCGTCAAGGGCCTACGGCACACCCCGCCAAGGGTGTCTGGTATCCTCTCACACGCCGACAACACATCGCACGTATGGGTAACATTCGTATCCAAGTATCAGTATCCAAGGGGTGGCACATATCATGGTGCAATCTAAACTCCAACATACCAAATTCCACTTCCCAATTCCATTACAAAAACATATCCGAAATCCAAATGTTCCAATTCACCCAAACTAAGATACATAGACATCTTGACAACATCATTATCCAAAACTCAATATCCATAAATTTTATATATAATATAGGTACTAAGCTCTCATGAGCATTATAAAACCAATAACCAAAATAATCAATTTCTCAAACAAACCCATATATGCATGTAATTCCATCATTTGAAAATAATGATCATTTTAAAAAAACAAAGTCCACTCACTAAGAGTCCAAAGCTGCTTGACCCGACGAGGGTCTCGCCTGTTGAGTACGTGGAGCCTGACTACCTATTTGAAAGAACATAAGGACTTAATCAATAAAAGTATCCAACCATGAACTTCCACTCAAAATCCTAAATTTCGGGAATCAAAGTGTGTGCATGACATTTAGGAAGTTCCTAGGGCCAATCTAGTAGTTTTTGAAGGATGAGACGACCTCAGAAGACTCACAATCAACCAAGTTGTCAAACTTTCCATATTGGTCAACCTGGCCCATTGGGCCACGACCTCTAATTTTCAATCCGAAAGTTCCTATAGGTCCAATAAAGTCTACTAAACAAGTCCCGAAGGTTTGGTTTCAATCGAGCGGTCGGATCAAAGCCAATCGTACAATAGGATGGCGATTGGTTCGCCTAACCCTAAATAACAAGTTCGGAGTATCCGGGACTCTGATTCTTGACCAACAAGTTCTTACAGGATCCTAGAGGTACGAGGAATAACATAATTGAAAGTGGAACCAATCGAACGGTTTGAACCTATCGAACCCGGATATCGCATAATAGGTGCAATATCCTTTTGATATTCAGACTATAACCAAACCCTAATCCGAGCATATTGTCGTGCTCGGGACGACATGGGGAGTATTTTAGAACTAACGGGCAGCCACAAGGTTGCCCACGGGTTTGATCGTGACATTCCTATAAATTCACAATTCTACTTAACTTCGGAACAATTCAACAAAACCTCGAGAATTTAACCTCTAAAATATATTTCCAGAAATCAAACATCTTAAATATTTACCTCACTCCTCTAAATTGGTCTGAAATCCTCAATTCACCTCCCAAGGAGAACAACCACCAAAACAGCACTTGGAAACAAAGAACCTTGTTTCAGTTTGTACCACTTCCGAGAGGGCTAAACGTGCTGGATGACTATGAACTTTGGATATGTTGTAGATTACAGAATTCTCAACAAAAGGAAAAAAGAAAAAGAAAGAGGGAATGTTCTTATCTCTTTATTTTCATTGGTTTATTGCTTCTTGCAGCAGCTCTTCCAGCAGTGGTGTTTGGATTTCTACGACAAGCTTGGCTCTATTCTTCTTCCTTGGAAGCTTTGGTGAAGATAATGGCCTGATCCCCAGCAGAGTCGCCAATTTATGTAGGGGCTTTTCTTCCGGTAGCTGTAACTGGGCTAGGCTGCCGTAAAGGGCAGATGGATGAAATTATCCTTGTGCCTGAGTTCAAAGATCAAGCCCCAAAAATGCTTCGAAAGGATAGAGAAGCCATAAGAAACACCTTGGTTACCTTCACCAATGAAAATAACAACAGCTTATAGATAAATTTTCTAGCTTGGCATGAGAAGCTTGTGGCATGAGAGCAAAATTATCATGAGTTTAGCACTGAAGAGAAAACTAAGTGTTCCTGGGGGGAAAAGGGGTATTAAGGTAGGAGATGAAGAGTTTGCAGAGAGGTTTGGCTGAGAATAAGGAAAAATAGAGGAATAGGTGGCTTGACAATGACTCTGTCAAATGCTAGAGCAGCCTGCCAAAGGGGGAAAAATGGAGAGGGGAATGAACAGAGCACGAATTTGCTGGGTGTTGCAGGTGAGAGAGGAAGCTTGCTCTCTGAAATGTGGGTTGTCTTTGGTTGGGTAGAAGAGGCCCCTTTTAAAGCCGCTGGAAGCCATCTTTTTCCAAGAAACCCTAATGGTTTCTATCTAATTTGGCCAAGCTCTTTCCTTCCTTTCTCCTCCCCTTCTTTGACTTATCTTATTCTAGCAAAATCTTCTCTGTCCAATCTCACAAAATCAGGGATTTTTAGGAGCTCAATGCTCTTTCCCGCAGCTGCCTCTATTTCCAGCCATCTCCTTTTCTTTTCTTCCTTCTTCCATGGCCAAGTCTGATGAGGGAAAGAGAATGGGTATGCATGTTGGTTCAAAAGTCGATTCCACTCCTAGCAGGCTGAGCGCCAATATCCCTTGGTCCCTTGGGTTTCTTTTGCTTGAAACTTGCTCCCTTCCCATGTGCTGGAACCTCCTTGCAACCCTGTATAATGGACCTTCAGACTTCCCCTTCGTGGCTTTTGTTTTTTCAACGAAGTGCTGGGGCTTTTGTAGCTCATTATGGTAATTGTATGGGCAAAGGTGATTCATTAAGTAAGTGGGCTTTCTTTATCAAACGTTTGGGCTTTTTGGTTGAGTCAATAGGCTATTTTGGTTGGGCTATTTTTGTTTGGGGTGACGGGCTATTCTCTTCTCTCTTGTGCTCACCCACATGTTTGGGCATATGAAATGAGCTTGAGTCCCGAGGCTCCCAAGCAACCCGGGACTTCCATTTCTCGGCCCATCAATGGGCCTCATGAAAATTTATTACCATCCATACCACAACCCACTCAAGCAAGCCCTGGGTATTTGAGTGGCTTGGGCATGCTTAAGCTTGTGGCGTGATTGGGTGCGGAATAATAATTCCTTGCTTGGCGTGGCATGTCACTTGGCGTGCTTCAATTTTATCGTCCATGAAGAGGGCCACGGTGCTTAGTTTAGCATGGGCTTGTATTTTATAATATTATCTCAGTCCTTGGCAGGATAAATTATTTATTTAGCATGGCATGTGAACTATGACTTGTATATGACGAGCCTTCGTGTACTCCGATATGTGACTTTTCTTAATACAGTATCATATTGGGCCGGAAACTTATTTGGGCCTAACCATGGACTTTTTTGAGTCTCAACAACAACTATGATGTCTCAAGTCTAAGGATTAGTTTGCACCAATGCAACTTCTGAGTTCTAGTTTGACATGTGAGTAAAGACTTCCATTCTAGAACTTATATCTTTGATCGCGTTCAGTGTACTTATTCCCCTGCAAGCACCTACATACATATCTGGGTGTAACTACACTTAATCACGTGAGACCTTGTCATTCTCTACATTAGAGAAGATATTGCATGTATTGGTCTTAGTGGAAGATCAATGCCCAATTGATATTATTATGACCAGGAACACTTTTAGGATATGACTAGGGACCGTGAGAAGTCTCAATGTATGTTGTAACATAGTTCTCATGTCCTCTTTCATATTTCTAGGACTATTGTTGTTTTACATTTCTTATTATAGAATAATCATGATTTGAAAACACCTAGTCTTGCCTATAAATAATTTAATAAGTCATTACGAAAGATGTCCTTAACATTAACTATTACATAATTAGTTGGCTTTAAGGGCATACTACTAATAATGAGCCCTTCCCATTCACTTTCTGTGCGATTTTGGAGTTTAGGGTTTCAAAAAAATTTGCATATCTAAGTTAAATTTTGATTGAATTGGGAGGAATTTGGCTCGACTAAACTAAAATAACCCTTACAAGAAGGACACATTGTAACATCCCGCCCCAAAAGTTAATTTATTTTCCTAATTTCTAAAGAAAAGGATGACTTGACCCTTAGGGTCTTTTAGTGGTTTAAGGTTGATTTTTTATTCAGGCTGGTTTTGGAAAATTTTCTTGGTTTCATTGCATAGTACTCGAGCTCACGAGTCGTAGACAAGTAATGAGCCCAAATCAGAGTTGAAATGAAGACGTTTTGATGTACATAAGTGTAGTGGCACAACTGTAATTTTATAGAAGTTGTTTTAGTTAAAAACCTAGCTGACAAGTCAGATTTCGGCATTTTCTCTCTCCTCTTTCTCTATTGCTCGAGACAACTTTGTTTCTGTCTCACGTGTGAAACGTGGCACCACCACTTCCAGTCGATTTTCGATCGCCGTCTGGCCACGGTTGGCGATGCAACCTTCATGAAACTTGTTCCCTTCTTCCTCCACAACAAAAACCATTTAAGATCCACCCTTGAAACCCAGTAGATAGCTGGGAATTTGGATCCAAAGAACCGACCCAAAAACTATCATGTTGTTGAAAATTTCAGGGGTTACGCCGATTGTTTCCTGCCACCACCGACCACCATTTTTGTCCCAAAACACTTCTATCATTCCCCTCTACCTTTCCTCTCCAAAACCGGGCCCATAACCCCGTCGGATCGCTCGAATCGAAGCCGAAAAATCCCTAAGTTTTCGGAGAGAAAACCGATCGTTTTGAGGGCATTAATGGCCAAATTGATCTTCGACACCAATATAACACTTACTACCCTTGTTGAGCTTGATTGTTTGGTATTATGCTTGACCGGGGTTTAGAGCTTTCTGATTGACGAAAAATTCCTCAAGCCACCCGCCATTGCCGGAGACATGTGGGCCACCCAATGGCTGCCGACTTTGCCCTATAATTCAACTGACACCGACGGTATGTTCAGATTGGTGAGACTTCATTGTTTGACCAACGATCGGAGTTTCTTCTCTTATATACCGTTTGATCAGGAACTACCAGACCGTAGGATCGGCCCCAAGTCGTAGGCTGACCTACTTGGTTGACCAGATGTCTTCCAAGACTGACTCAGCCATTCGAGACTCTTTGTATGACAATAGGACCTATCCTTTAGGGTTTCACACACTTAGTGTTCTGGGAGAGCTTGAATTCACTTTTAAGTCATGTGTTGGAATTATTGTTTTACTACTATTTGTATCCTTTCAAAGAGGTTCACAGACGCCATGTACCATTTCGGACGCACCTAATTAGGGTTTGGACTCACTATGAGTGGACATTTATTTTATAAATACTTTTTCTTGCTATGATGGTTTTATGAAATGATTTATGAATGATTTATCTATCGCTTTTACTTTCTAAATATGATATTTGTGGTTTATATTCAGATTTGGTTTTGCGATTTTGTCTAAATGGATTATGGATCTTCTTAATTACTTGATGGCTTGGAAAGTTGAGAAAGGATTTGGCAAATGATTTTGGGTAGTAGTTTTATGTAAAAGAGGTTTTAGAACATGTTCAGAAAAGGTTTTCGAACCCATCATAGGTACCCTAGTTGTTGCCTTTGGTAATATTGTTGCCTTTCGGAATATTGGTTGTCTTCTGATGTTATGATGTCCATAGATATCCCGATTGCCTTCAGAAATTAAAATGTCTTTGAACGACTTGGTTGCCTTCGGATGAGTCTACGCTAGTATGACATTGCCCCACGAGTCTCGAGGACGCCCGAACCATGTGGTGCTAAGATTTACGTCTCAGGTTGACCACTTGTCCTTGAGTTCTACTAGAATTTGCATCTCGGGCTGACCTCATGTTCCCCTAATTTTGCTAAGATTTGTGTCTTGCGCTGACCTTGTGTCCCTCGATTCTAATAGGATTTGCATCTCAGGCTGACCTCGTGTCTCTCGATTCTGCTAAGATGTACCGCACATGTGGAGTGGACTATTCCACATGTGTAGTACTCAGAATTGATGGATTATTATTTGGAATTGATGGATTTTCTATGGGGTACAGTTAGGTGGAGAGGTATTTTAGTTTTGAGATGCTTTATATTGAATTTTATGATTTTATCTCGGGTTGATTAAATTTTAGTTTTAGTGTTCATTGTTGATTTATCTCTTCAAATGAGTAGTGGTATTTATACATGAAATCTCGTCTTCTTGTACGAGTATATAATGAAAGTTTGAATGATTTTCAAAACGGTTTTTAAACGGTGGGGTTAGTATGTTCGTATTATGTTTAATAACATTTATTTTTGGGCTAAACTACCAAATACCCTCTGGACTATTTCGACTATCAAAATGTCCACCCTGGATTATTTTTTCAGCCAATTTAGCCTTTGTAGTAAATTTATTAGTCAATTTTGCCCATGCTGTTAGCTTTTCCACAATTCCATCCAAATGCCCGTCAGAAACATCATGTGAATGGCACGTGAGCCGTTTGTTGAGGGTAATCTAGTCCTTTTATACCTCAGACCTCAACCCCTTTTTACTTCTTTGTTCATATGGCCAACTCCCAAATCAGACTTAGGGTTCAAAGTGAAACTTTCGTAAAAGGGTGAGAGTGAAAGAGAGATAGCAGTTGAAAGATTCAAAAAAGGGTGTGAGAGAAAGACATACTACAACTAAGAGATTCGATTTGGGAGATATTTTCTGACTTGAAGATTCCAAATGAAGGTGCAACAAAGGTGATTTGGTAAAGGCAACAGATTGAATAGGAGAAAGAGTCAAACACAATGAAAATCAGAGATGGTGGGAAAGCTTCGACATATAGTAAGTAGCTTATTTTATTTTATTTGTTTGATGCAATTGTTTGGGTTTTATTCTTTGTTGCTATCAGATTTCATTGCTGGACTTCATGAGAAAGCATAATAAAAGGAAGAAAGTGGTCCCTATGGATGTTGTTTATTGATTGAGACTTGGGTTGTGAATGTGGTCCCTATGCATGTTGTTTGTTTATTGTTTGTCGGGTTCTTTGTCTGACAATATTTAACTTGTTTGTTGTGCTTGTATTGTATTGTATTATATAGGGTAGATAGTAAATGTATATTGTATTGTATATGGTAGATAGTAAATGTGGATTATATTGTATATGGTAGATAGTAAATTAATTGTTGTGCAGCTAATCCTGACATGTTCACACTTGAAGTACACCACAGGGGCTACTTTGTTGGCGTTTGTATATGGGAGGTATTGTACAATGGGTTGATGGCAAGATGCAGATGAGGTTTTAAAATGGCTGGGTTGAAATTAGGACATATAAGGATTATTTTGGAACATTGAAATTGGTAAAAGGGAGCCAGCTGTTTGTGTTATACATAACTAAAAATCCAACACCTAGGCCTCTAAATGTTCAGTCCCTAGTATTCTCTACATTCGGTGAAAATGCTTAACATTATGAAAGCACTGCTCATGGATATGATGTTGATGAAGAAAATAGGCAATATGAGTTCGTGGATGCTGAGATAGAGGAAGAATTTGGTGAGGTAGAGTAAGAATATGGTGAAGTTGAGGTACAAAGTGATGAAGCTGAGCAAGGTGGGGAGGATGAGGAAGAAGATGGTGATTTCATAGATAGTGAGTTTGAGCAAAGTGATGAAGAGGACAACGTGAATTTTCATAGGAATGTTTTAACTGAAGAGCACGATGATGGGCATAATAAAGAACCAAGTGAGGGTGACATATGTTTGTGTAAGTAATCTTGCAGGAGAATATTCGCTTCTAGATCCTTCAACCTTCGATCTTCCTTCTCTCTCTTCCTCGATCCTGTAAAAAAGATCAGGGTAAATAGACCACACCCGGGGTGGCCGAAGGCCCTCCGATGCCTAAGTTAGTTAGAGTGTTTGCAGAAAAACAATAGCTAACAAAAGGTTACGGAGATGTATGTATGGTGTGAACCGTGCAGCCGGAGCCGTGTGTGGTGGCCGAAGCCGTGTGGAGAAAATATTGAGTGGAGAGTGGAGAGTGGAGAGGGAGGGAGTTTCATGTATTTTTCTCGGGTATTAGGAGTAGGTTTTTTGAAGTACCTTGAATGATGAATGAAGTCATCTATTTATAGGAGGCTCGGGGCTAGGGTTTCGTAGAGAATAAACTATAATTAGGAGGAGTTTATTCTTTACCCAAATTCGTAGGGATTGAGTCGGACTTGATTATATCTCTTTATTAGGATAATATCTAATATTAATTAAGATATTATCCTTGTTAATTAATTGGCCAAATAAATTGGTTCAATTAATTAATTTAAGGCATAATCTTCTTTTCCACATAACATGCTTTGATTGGAGATGAAAGTATTTGCTCCCACAAATGCCCCCCAGCTTATGCATGGCCCTTGTGTGGCATGTAGGAGATGAAATTATTTTTCGAGCTCTCCAACTGTGTCTGGGATTTGTTCTGTGAGTTGGACTCCTTTTGCAGATTGGATTCCCAATTGGAGTAGGCTTCTAACTGTTCTTGGAGTTGGATTCCCAATGGGAATGAGCTTGGGATTCCCAATGGGAATGAGCTTAGGATTCCCAATGGGAATGAGCTTGCGATTCCTTATTGACCCGGCTTGTCCAACTTGTATAAATACAGGGCTTCTCTTCACTCTTTCTCACATCGCAAACTTAACTTCTCTACTTTCTAGCTTGAGAAAGATCTTGGGGAATTTGTACTACTAGTCGAAGAGAGGAGTTGCTGTGCATCCCAAGGTAAGTCGAGCACATATATTTTTTCTTCGTCTTCTCTTTTTTGTGGCTAGGACCAATTGGGTAGGACTAGGCTGGTTGACGTCGTGACAGGCGGCCGAAGACAGCTGGAGCTGCGGTGGCCGCTTATTGCTGTTGAGCGAGTATCAGGAGAAAGTTGGTGGTCTACACCTGCCCAGGGTGTTGAGAGATGGAAGCAGAATGGTTCGGACTCTGATGATCTACCGGCTGGGCAGAAGGGGTGTTCTGCCGGACCCTCTAAAAGGAAGGCTGATGTTAAGTCTTCAAGAAATGAAGCTGCGACTTCGCTGGCGAAGGATGTGTCCCTGTTGAGGAAGAAGCCAAGGATCCCTTCTGCTTAGAAGGCTCAAGTAAAAGATATTCCTCCTCCATCAGCTAGGGTTAAACATCTCATTGGTGCAAATATCAAGAAGATTGGCGGTATGTGCAATATTTAAGATGTTCCACTCAAGTCTCCTGCAGACAAGCTTGGAGACCATGATCTACTCCATGAAGTAGTCCATGCGTGATCTAGTTCACTTTTTGGGAGGCAAAGAGATGCATATATTTTTCTCCAAAGTTCTGGTCGTCTGCAGCAATCAAAGGATAGAGGTCAAACTGGGAGGTCTGCTCATCTACCCAACCACCATGATCTAACTGTTAAGTCACGAGTAGTCAAGCGTGGAGTTGATTCGTCGTTGCTGACTCCTTTGGAGGTGAGGATGGCAGCGGCAAAGAAGGCAAGAGAGTCATCTGCTCGAGCGAAGGGCTCTTCTGCAATGTTAACAACTGAGCCCAAGGTGGACAAGTCTAGCCCTACAGGGGATACAGGTGTATCTAATCTGCTTAAGACGTACTTTCTGTCAAGTCCATTAACTTATGCTGAGCTGGTTGATCAAATCCGTCAGGCTGGCGATCTTGGTACTTTCTCAAGTCTTTCCTTAGAAAAGCAAAGGGAAGCGACATTTCATCTTCTTAAAAGAAGAGTACTTTTTGCTGCTGAGATCATTTGGCACTTGTCTGCTGTTGCCCCCTCTTCTGCTCAGCTCAATGAGTTAGAGAAGAAGAATGCCAAGTTAATTAGCAAGCTTTCTGCCGAGCAGATCCGTTATGAGAGGAAGACGTCTGATTTAAGGGCGATGATATCTGAGCTGAAGAGTTTCTTTGCTGAGAAGGATTCCAAGCTTAGCTCTTCTGCTGCTGACTTGGCTAGTGGAAAAAATGCTTACTTCCGTCTCTCAGTTATGACAAGCTTTTAGCTAGATTTTGTGCCTATCGTAAGTCTGCTGAAGAATCCAAGTTCAAAGCTACTTGGATTGCACAAATGGAAATGATCCCTTCTATGCCATTGGAGATGAACACATCGAGATGCTTTGTCCTGACTTTCTCCTTATGCAAAGTAAGCAGGTTAATGCTGTGAACATGGAAGGGGTTGAAGAGCAGGTGGCTGAAGAAGCAGCAGCTGAAAAGGATGGAGCTGAGGAAGATTCAGCTGATGAGGTGGTGGCAAACGTCACAGATCAAGCAAGTGGAGCTGCTAAGAGCGTGGCTGATCATGTGGACGCTGAAAAGGCTGCATATTAGGGATCTCCTGCTGGCTTTTCGGAGTAGATGAAGATTTCTTTTCAGCTTTTGTAGTATGCTTTTTGTTGAGAATTATTGGTCTTGTTTGACCATCTTCTTTTTTGTTTGAACTTGGCCGGTTGGTCACTTTGCTATGGAAATTTCAGTTATTATTTTTTCAACTTCAATTTGCATATTGTCTTGTGAACTGCTTGAGTAACCAGCCAATATCTTGATTGTGTGTCTCCCTTAGGAAATTTAACAAGTGTCAGGGTCCCCTTTGAGGGACTTCGGGCATGTTTTGCATATTTTGTCGGATGTTTTTCCTCAGGTTGTGGCATGTTAGGCCTATGTTTAGAGACATGTTGATGAGAGTGCGGGGCCTGTTTGGCCAACGTCTGGAGACTTGTTAATGACAATGGCCCGTTTGACCTACGTCTGGAGACGTGTCTATGAGAGTGGCCTGTTTGGCCTACGTCTGGAGAAGTGTCGATGAGTGTGGCCCTTTTGGCCTATGTCCAGAGATGTGTTGGTGAGTGTGGCCCTTTTGGCCTATGTCCAGAGACATGTTGGTGAGTGTGGCCCTTTTGGCCTACGTCCGGAGACGTGTCGGTGAGAGTGGCCCGTTTGGCCTATGTCTGGAGACATGTCGATGAGTGTGGCCCATTTGGCCTACGTCTAGTGACGTGTCAGTGAGTGTGGCCCGTTTGGCCTACATCTGGAGACGTGTCGGTGAGAATGGCCCGTTTGACCTACGTTTGGAGACATGTCGATTGCTTTTGTGAACACTTCATTGGAAAGAAAAGCTTGAACTTGTATTGATGTCTGCGTGACTATATTGCTTTATTGAACAAAAAGATGAGTTGCATGAGTAACATCAAAAGTAACTTATCTTCAACAGAGGTGAGAAAGGCTTCGCTGCCTGCTTGGAGCCGACCTGATAGGTAAGGAACTTCATGGATAGTGCCCCCGGAGGTGATGGGAATTCCATTGACTTGGAACTTCCTTCCATTGAAAGTCCATAACTGGGTAGCTAGTGACGACTTGGGAGACGAAAGTTGCCTACTTGATATTTATCTTCTGCCCCCTGGTGTCAGCCGGGGCTCTTGGAGTCTGCTAGGATCGTGTTGATCCGTATGACTTTTTTTGTGGAGGCTCATTGGCAACTGCGTCGCAATCCTTGATTTGCTAGATAGCCTCCTTTGTGATGAATTCCATGCAATAGCCGTCTCTGACTAGCTCTTCGAGGTGCCTTTTTCAGGTAAAGCAGTCATTTGTTTAATGACCATGCCCTTCATGGAATACGCAATATCTACTGGTATCCTTCTTGGGTGGGTTTCTTCAAAGGCGAGGGTTCTTCTCTTTTTTCGAAGTGAGGCGCTTCGAGGAGTACGCCCAAGTTCGCATCTGGAATTCCAAGCTGTTTGACAGTCTTAGTCAAGGATAACACGCATGGCACGACGATGTTTTGGAAGTCAATGGACAATGGGAGGGCCACATTGGTGATGGTCCACTTGTTCCCATCACCTATTGCAACGGTATGTCTTTTTGTAGTTTTTGATATGCTCTATTTTTATTTGAATTTCTTGAAGTGTGGCTAACTAACTTCTGTCTTTTGCTTGAAGTGAGTGACTACTACAAAAAGTGAAAAAGACGACCAGAACAAAAAAGATGGTTTGACGGAAAACCGTCGTTGTGTTTGAAAAGACGACGGTTTTATAACACCGCCGTGTATGATTAACTTAAACATCTAAAAAATGGAGATTCCAATTGCTGTTTTTAAAACACGACACACCTAATTAAAAAAGCGACGTCTTATTGAAAAAGTTTTTCCTTAGAGAAAACAAACAACGGCAGAAGGTATGAATCCACGGACGTAGAAAGTAAAGACAACAGTGTTAAAAAACAACCGCCTTTTTTATTCCCTTCTTTCTAGCTGCTCCATCAAAATAAAGTTGCCATGGTGAGATTTCTATAGAAAATACCTCTTCATCTGGTAAATCATTTGGCAACTCCATATTGTTTGGCATGGGGTGTGCAGCCAGGAAATCAGCTAGTGCCTATCCCTTGATCGCCTTGTGGGATACATATTTAATTTCGAACTCTGATAACAAAAGAGACCATTTTGCTAAACGCCCAAAAGGCACTGGCTTTGCCATGAGATATCTGAGAGGATCTGCTTTGGAGATTAAAGTAATGCCATGCGATAATATATAATGTCATAATTTATGCATAGCAAAAATCAAAGCCAAACAAACCTTTTCAATGGGGGTGTAGTTCTGTTCTGCCCTCACTAATATTTGACTTAAATAGTAAAGTGCATTCTCCTTTCCGTCTTCATTCTCTTGAGCGAGCATTGCTCCCAGTGAGCATTCAAGTGTGGCGATGTATAATATTAAGTGTTTTCCCTGAATTGGTGCCATTAACACTGGGGGTTTTAGAAGCTATGCTTTGATGCTGTCAAAAGCATTTTGGCATGCTTGATCTCATATGAATGGTGTGTCCTTTTTCATCAACCTTGTGAATGGCTGGGCACCTCCCAGACAAATTCGAAATGAACCTCCGTATGTAACCTAGTCTTCCTCGCAAACCTCTTAACTGTCTTAAGGTTCGAGGAGGAGGCATTTCTAGGATTGCCTTGATTTTGGAAGGGTCAATTTCAATTCCACGGTGTCTCACTACAAAACCCAAGAATTTCCCTGACCTCACCCCAAATGCGCATTTCAAAGGGTTCATTTTTAACTAATGTTTTCGGAGCCTATCAAACACCCATTTCAGGTCATTTAAATGATGCTCTCTCTTTTTGGTTTTTTCAACCAGATCATCCACATAACATTCGATGGTGTTATGTAGCATGTCGCTAAAGATGATTGTCATGGCTCTTTGATATGTCGCACCAGCATTTTTCAAACCGAACGGCATCACAGTATAACAGTAAACCCCTTTTGGGGTTCGAAACGCAGTAAGCTCTTCATCTTCAGGTGCCATTTTGATTTGGTTATATCCTGAAAACCTATCCATGAAGGATGAAGCCCCAAATTCAGTCGTTGCATCCACCAATAATTCGGTGATTGGGAGGAGGAATTCATCTTTGGGACAGGCATTATTAAGATCTCTAAAATCTATGCAGATACGTATTTGACCATTCTTCTTTTTTATAGGGACAATGCTTGTGAGCCAAGTAGGATACTGGACTTCTCGAATGAACCCAACATTTATTAACTTGTCGATTTCAGCATTTATTTGTACCTGTAGCTCTGGTCGAAAACGTCGTGGAGCTTGCTTCACACAACGACATTGACTTGATACTGCTAGTCTGTGTACTGCTACATTAGGATCCAGGCCAGGCATGTCTTGATAGCCCCATGCAAACACATCTCGGTACTCTTGAAGAAGGCACTTATAATTTTCCAATTCATTTAAAGTTAGTAAGGCACTCACAAAAATGGGTTTAGGCTCTTCATCTGTACCAAGATTAATTTCTTGTAGTTCATCCACAGTAGCTTGACCTCCATCTTCAATTTGGGATGGTGCTGGCTGAACATTATCAATAAATTCAATAGGCTCATTATCAAGAGTTCGGATTTCATGCTCTTCATTTTCTGTTGGGTTATCATCATGCTTTTCTTGACTCTCCATTTCTTACTCTTTTGAAGTTTTTGTGAGGTATCAACGCCTCCAAGTCTTTCGAAAACTGAGATGCGAGTGGGATAATTATTTGCTTTGTTCCCAAGCCGTTCAAAAATTGAGATATGGGGTGGTTTATTGCTTGGCTCAGTTTCAGCAAAATTCGTCTCTTCCTGTTTCTGGACCTTTTACCTTGAGCATGCCATTTTCTTGTTTTACTGAGATGTCAATGCAGTTTTTTCTGACTTTGCCCTTTTTGGATTTTATCTTCAATGGAGTAGAAGATGATATCCTCATAGACTTATTTCCTTCAAAGAAAACAACACGGTTACGTCGGCTATTGTTCTTCTTCGAAATAGTCGGATTTCCATTAAAGACAATGTGGTTATGCCGACTGTTGTTCTTCTTTAAAACAGTTGAGACTATCATACTGCCCCCAGGGATTGAACAGTTAATCCTGCGTAGTGGCTGAGTGTATGTCGTCATAAGCGTCTCAATTGTATTTTGAACTGACATCAGTGCTTTTTGACTTGTCCTTTTTTGGTCATTTGGTGAATATTTGAAAGCCACCCTTGAAGTCTTTTCTTTATTTGGGAAAACACCAGAAGGCGTTGTGATCTTTATTTTGATCGGTTTTGTTGACCCTGATGCTCCTCCAGTTTTTATGCTCAGCTCTTGACTGGCCTTTTCTATATTTTGCGACTGTAGAAAGGTAAGGCTTGGTGATTTATAGAACTTTGCATATGAATAATTAACTTCTTCACCACCAAATGGATCAGCATCCGCAGAAACCCTTTTGAGTTCCCCATTTGATAAGAACTTAAAACACTGATGTAATGTAGAAGGAACAATGCCATATGTGTGGAGCCATGGGCGCCCCAATAGGACATTGTAAGATGTGTCAGCGTCAATGACATGAAAAAGGGCATCGGAATAGAGTTCCCCTATTTCTATTTGCAACGCTATAGTACCCATGGCTCTTTGTCCGACTTGATTGAAACCCTAAATCGTCAATATGGATGGAGACAACTGTCGTGCACTCATTCCATAAAGGAAGAAGATTTACTTCTGAGCCGCAATCAAGCAAAATTCGTTTGATCAATGTATTTCCAACCTCTCCACTAACATAAAGTGGTCGGTTGTGGAACTCAGATCCAAGCATCATATCATTTTCATTAAATGTGATGCTTGCTAAACAGCAAGCACAATATTTTGGTGATGTAATAGCCGCATTTGCTAGTTCGAAACTGGTTCTGAACATCTCGGGGCTCATTAAAGCCACAGTGAGTGCTTCTCTAATTTCCTTTGACATTTGCATAGCATCATAGATATTAAGAAAAGCTAGGATACATTTCAAATGAGCTAACACATCGAGCTGTGATTGGTCCCTGGCACAAGTTTGTCCTTCCTGAGATCTAGAACTACTTGCTTTAACTGGTATTTCTACTGCAAAACTTTTTGAAGAAATTGGAATTTCTGTCATTTTTAGCTTATCAGGAATGACTGGTGCAGTATGCAGCGTGGTTTGATCTGCTTCTTCAGAGGTTTCATACGAAGTCATGAAACAAGCAAAGCATTCTTCCTTTTCTTCGTAATTTTTCTTGAGGAAACTAGTAGGTAAAAATTCAGCGAGGGTAACTGATGAAATAGCCATTGACTCCCCTTTCTTGAATGTTTTCTTGCCTTCACTCTTCTTTTCCCCAATTTGGATTTTTGTTGTTTTCTTCTGACGAGTAATTTGTATTTCAACGTTACTTGCCTTTGACACCAATGCATCGAATGATTGAGGCTCTGCTGTTGCGACAAACGTTGCAATTTCTGGCAGAAGATTGTTATAACACATCTGCACTGCAGACTGCTCAGGATATTTTTAGTACATTGGAGATTAAGACTCCTCCATCTCATAATAAAATCATTTACACTCTCCCCAAGTTTTTGTGTGGTTTTGGCCAGATCTATGAGCCAGACTTTTTTCTTCGATCTGACACATTGTGCAAGAAAAACCTTTTGCATGTCATTCTATGTTAGAATGGACCCCGACGGTAATTGAGTATACCATGTGAAAGCAGACCCTTTGAGGGATTGAACGAACTGCCTTATTAGCAAAGCGTCAGATTGTGAAGTTTCTCCGCATGCAGAGGAAAAGTGAGCTAAATGTTCATGTGGAGAGCCGCTCAACCCATCAAACTTATCAAAAGTCGGCTTCTGATAACCCATGGGGAAAGGCAACGCATCATAATGAGCTGGATAAGGCTTCCGATATCCGAGGATAGGTGGTGATATAGACATCTGGAATTCGCGGATTCCTTCTTTGCATATCAAGAAGTTGTTCGTCTGCACTTGTTGTACCGGTCACCATGATAGGCATATTTTCGAAACTTTCACTTTCTTCATGTATGTATAACCCTTGGAATTGGGTAACTAATTGTTCTTGACAATCTGACTTGTTCCTTTGGAGAGGTATCGCCTCAGGAGACTGAAGTGATAAAGCCCGAGCCCTTGTGCGAGTGACTGGCCTTGTGTATGGTCTTGAAACAATTAAAGACTTAGGACTTGCCCCCGGTGTCAAGTAATCTTGGATCTCCACAGTTTGCTTCTTGGAGGCTTCTTTAGACTTGCTTAGGCCAGACACCTCTACTTTTTTTTGTTGATGATCAGAGTGTGTAAGCTTTATTGATTCCTCTGTAACTTTTAAATGAGACTCAGAATCTTGGTCCTTTGGGGTTGTGGGTGAAACTTCCTCATCTTCCTTGGTAGTGATTACCATTACGGACTCGGTGGTAGTTAAGGTAATTGGAATTGAACCAATCATAATTTGAGTGATAATCGGAGTCTCGATTGAATCATTGACTTTGCGTTGAATGCTCTTCACGATCTTGGATACAGGTGTCTCAACAGCTACAACCGGGATAATTTCAATGAGCTCAAATGAGTTAGCTTGTGTAGTTTTCTTCTTGAAAGCTCGTGCAGCCCTTTTCCTTGCATTCCTTATGGAATTGTTGGATGAGGATTTCATCAGTTGAGTCTTAGTGACTTTCACGAAAGCCTTGCTGGTCTTGATCTTTGGGCTAGCCTTCGGAATATCGTTGACAACTAGTGCATGATCCACAGTGAAGGCGACTCGGTGATCGACACGTTTTGGTGATCCAGGAAGCTTATGAAAGTATACAGTTACTTGTGGTGCCATGTTGTTTTCCTGTTAAATAAAGAAAGACATAACAAAAAATTATTAGTTCATTTCATCAACCATTGGGGATGAAAGAGAGAATGGATCCCACCGGGCGTGCCAAAAATTATGTTTGATAAAAAGTGTAATAAAGTAATTAAAAATTCACCCAACATAATCTCACTCTTATTTACAAATAAGAGTTTTTATTGTTTAATTGAGTACAACCCATTCAAAATAAAAATATCTCTTAATAAAGTAATTAAAATTTCACCCAACATAATCTCACTCTTATTTACAAATAAGAGTTTTTATTGTTTAATTGAGTACGACCCATTCAAAATAAAATATCTCTTAATTATAATCTCTTTGGAAAGAGAAAACCCTTTGATTCCAATATGAAGAATGAAATAAATAATGGAATTTACTTGATGTTACGGCGGTATCCAGGGAACCCCAGACTGCCTACATACACCATTTTGGGGATCAAGCCTTTTGTAGTTCTCAAGAGAATTTGATTGAGACTTTCAAGGAATGAATGACCCCTTGAAAGGATTTGTGGTATGAGAAATATTTTATGGAATTTGGATGAATGTGGTTGGACCAGGGATTCAATTTGATTTTTGTGGTTGGAAAAGTGTTTGGGGCGAATTTGGTTAAGGACACCAGAGATTCTGTTTGGACTTGCGGTCATATCTGGATTGAATTTCCAAATTGCCTACGTATCCTTGGCGAAATCAAATCGGACGTAGTTCAGAATGATTTGATTTGACTTTCAAGGAATGAATGATCCCTTGAAAGAATTTGTATATTTGAGAGATTTGAATTTGATCTCATTGAAATTTGCAGGGTAGATGACCCATGAGAAAATTTGGAATGGTTTTGTACCATCTTTATTGTTAATGTCCACAGAAAATTAAAAGGCATTTTAATGAGCCCATTAATTTACTCACATATTGTTTTTAAGGATTAATCCATGAACCACATAATTTATTTGGACCACCTATAAAATATTTTGGGCTTTTGAGAGTTTATGGGTAATTTGTTTTGTCAACCCATAAATTTGTTTTCAGGTCTTGACATTTCCATTAGTTGGCCCATAAACAAAAAGCCCATGTCAGAAAAGCTTTGAAAGCCAACTGCATTTGAAACTGATATCTATTTGGAGTAGTAGAGATTAATCCAAACTGAGTTACTCCCATCTTTATCTGGAGTAGTTCAAATCATTCAAACTGGACCAAATTATATATATATATATATCTATCTCTTCAACTACTCATCTGTCACAATCAATATGGAGCTTTGGGTTTGAAACGCCAAAACCAAGGTAAGTCCTTTCCTTTACTCATGTCTGTCAAAGTAGACCATGTATCCTATTAAACTACTAATTGAAAGTCTTGAATTTTTAGAGAAGGGCCACGTCTGTTTGTACATAGCTTTGTTTTGCTACTTTTTCCCTTCCTTTGTTTTTTGTGCTTCTTCTTCCTTGTCTTTTTGTTTCTTTTCATCTTCCTTGCTTTTGCTGGTCTCTCCTTGGCCTTCCCAACTCTGTGGTTTTTTTATTCTGACACAATAACATAACCTCAACCCTCTTTTTTTTTTAGAGTAGGTCCTATAAGCCATTTCTTCTTTTCTTTCCTTATGTGCAACACGAATTGGGTTT
Organism: Prunus persica; assembly: GCF_000346465.2. Taxonomy (NCBI): domain Eukaryota; kingdom Viridiplantae; phylum Streptophyta; class Magnoliopsida; order Rosales; family Rosaceae; genus Prunus; species Prunus persica. The sequence continues at coordinate 8,887,177 of NC_034010.1, forward strand.
CTTTGCCTAACACAACATGCACAAGCCAAAGAGCTATTTGTGTATTTTCTTGAGTTTGGTAGTACCAACTTCATAGCTGAAGCTTCTCCCATTTTTTAATCCCAAAGTTCAGCCACGAATCCATGCTTGACCTTTTTTTGGCTTTTTGTTGTTTCCTATGTACTTGTGGCAGACTTCCACCAAAATGAGTTTTGTCTTTACCCATTATGTGTTTAGAATCCTTCGGATAATTAAAAAAAATACTCATCTTTTGTTTTGTATTGACTTGACAGGAAGGCTTTCTTTGGTCTTGGCTTATGTTGCTTTTGGGTTCTTCAACAGCTGCAACACAGGAGGATTCTTGGTGAGCCATTTTTCTTTTGCTGTTTTTTTTTTTTTTTTTTGCTTGCTGATGCTTTGTGCATTCTTTTCTTTCCAATTTGATTGGAATTTCTAAGGCTTTGCATATTTCCCTTTGAAGACTCACATCATTTGAGAGGGCCATCATACTGCCAATTGAGGTGCTGGCTTTGCTTTGTCTCAATTGCTTCATGTTTTGCCACCAACAAAGTGAGAAGCTTTTATGATATTTGCAATTTTCTACAGAGGAGTGCTGGTTTAATAATTTTCTTGGGCTGTCTGGCTGGGGATTTTTTTTCTGTTGGCAAATTTTGAAGCACAAAATGTGGGTGTGAATCATCAGCTTTTGTAAGCTTTCTGGCACTCAGTAATTTCTGCATCTCCTTTAATATATTTTCTTCTGTTTATGCCAATGGGTGAGACTAAAACAGAGTTATTGATTTTTTCCATTTGCAGCACGTTTTTCTACCTGTTCTTTCTCCAATCTGCAGATTTGGAATTTTGCTTTGCTGAAGGTGTGTTGAGCATGTAACAAAGCGTTTGGACTGTTGATGTTTTCTATTTTTGGTACTCAAGAACACTCGCAAGGTCTTCTCTGAGTACCACAATGTGCCTATGGACACTCGCAAGGTGTTCACAGCACTTATACAGTGGGGTTCTTCCAGAACCCCATCTGTAATTCACAATAGAGAGGTCCTTGTGAGAGCTCTCTTTGTGTAAGTAGCATAATTATTGCCAATTTGGGAGGATTTGTTCACATTTTTCCACTGCTAAGGTCTCTGTTGATATGATACATTTCATGATATCAAACATGGAGGAAGTTTAGGCTTCTGTACCATGGCCTCACATACATATTTTTTTACCTGCAAGTCAGTTATTCATAAAAGGATACTTAAATGAATTTGTTTATACCTTCTCAATGGTATTGTGACAGAGCTTCGTATCTCTTTTGCTTGCTTCTATTCTTTGGATTTCTGCAGCAGTTCGGTGTTTTCTTTTTTTCTTCTGCGTATTTTTGCAATAGTTGGGTGCTTTTCTTCTTCTTTGTATTTCTGCAGCAGTTGGGTGCTTTTTTTTCTTCTGTGTTCTTTGCCTCCTTTAGTCCCTTTTTATAGACTCAGAGGAACTGACAGAGTGGAGCCAGTTATGGCCTCACGTACTGTGTGGGTGGGAGTAACTTCCCATTACAATCACCCCCTCAACGTACATGTTCTGATCGTTAATATTTTCTTTGTAAAAATATTAATATTAATTCATTTGGGCCTAAACCAATTTAGCAACAAGTCCACAAAACCAATATGAGCCCAACTTCTTTAAACTTGGGCCAATATTTAATTTGCTGTCAATGAATTTTTTTATTTCAACAGACGGTAAAGATAAAATTATCGACTTATTTCTTCAAGCATACTACGACGGTATCTTTAACACTAACCACGTTGGTTTGTTCAATTAACTTGTATAATAAAATTTACCACATCGTAAAATTAAAATTACCATTGTATTTATTAACTTTATACGTCCACCCTTATATATAAACTGTCGTCTTATTAATATAATTTTTTTACTATTTATTTATTGGATTTTGGTATCCTACGACGGTAGACCAACTTAATGACAATAATTGAGAATAACAACGACGATTTATATAGAAAACCGCCGACGTAATCAATTTTTTGAGACTGCGTATTTATTCAATTTATATGTCTCAACTTATATCTAAACCATCGTCTTAATTGTAATTTATTATTATTATTTATTTCTGGTATTTTTGTGCCCTACGTCAGTAGATCAAATTAATGACAAGAATTGAGAATAACCATGACGGTTTATATAGAAAACCGCCGACAGAATTAGATTTTTCCTGAGATCCCATGAGTTTCGAAATCTTACCAGATGGAACTCTGTTCCCCATGACAATCGGACCATAGAAAGACAATATTTTAGAAATTGATGATGTTTGTGTCTTTGTGTCTTTGAGATACACAAAGGCACAAACACATCAACATCCAAAAATTTGCCTCTAAAATTTGACGACGGCAACCTCAGATTTGAAGTCAGACAGACAATTTTTTGGAAGTTGATGATGTGTGTGTTTGTGTCCTTTAGATACACAAACGCACACACACATCAACATCCAAACAATTGCCTTCTAAAATTTTGACGACGACAGCAACAGATATTCACTAAGAGAGAAATTTTTTTGAACGTTGGTGATGTGTGTATGTTTGTGAATCAGATACACAAACATACACACACACACCAACATCCAAACAATTGCCTTCTAAGAGGTGAGACTGACACTGAAACCCTAATTGAAAACTGAAACTGAAACCCTAATTGAAAACTGAAACTGAAAGAAATCGTGGAAAAAAACTCAATTTAAAAAAAAAAAATTCATATCGACTTCGGTTATAATAAAGACGTTTACCAGAAGGAATCAACGTCGGTTAGTGAAAGACGTATTAAACATACAAACAACGTCGGTCATTAATATACAGGCAATGAGGTTTCGGCAAACAACGTCGGTCCATATCAAAAAACGACATGGTAACTTGTAATTTCATGTATTCAAAAGTACACTTTTGTCGCGTAGCACCCAACTAACCACGTTGTTTTCAGAATACAAAAAGTCAAAAAGCTTTTTTACTAACCACGTCGGTTGATGTTATTTTACTGTCGTGATAAATACTTACTGGGGTGGTTTTAATGACTACCGTCGTTGTATTTATCATTGGGACACTATATAAACTTTTTGGTCACCTGACCTAAACTTTTACGTTCTCTCTAAAATTTTCAGTTTTCTCTCAGTTTCCCTCTCATTTTCGAATAGCAGCGTTTCTGATTCTCAACTTTTACGTTCTTCCTCGTCTTCGTCTCCAAAATTTGATTCCGAAGAAAACTTTCTCACTCCATTTTTTTTTCTTTACTTTCCTTATCAGTTGAAGTTTTTTTTTTTTTTTTTAAAGAACGAGTCCCACTGATGTTTGAGACAAGAAGGTGGTTTGAAATTGCCAAACCAATCACTGTTATCACTCACAGGTCATGTGAGACGATGGGTTTTTCTCGAATTTGACGTTTTTGTTGACACACCACGACTGTAATTAAATTCATGCTATTTCAATAGCACGACTGCTCATATTAACCGACGTGGCGTGTTAATAAATACGAACGTGGGAGAGAGAAAACCGAGCGGTTTTTTTATTTATGAACTTATAATACGACGACAGTTTTATTTAATTACCGTCGTGTTAAGTTAATGAGCACATCATATTAGCACATCCACGTTTCTATGGATTAGCACGACGGTTCTTTTCTTTTGCCATCGTCTGAACTTTCATTTTATGTTTGTATTTTACCTAACCGTCGTTGTTTTCCTTACAGTTTGTATTTCCCTCTAAACATGGCTTCGAAATCTCAAAGTAAAGGGGCTCAAGCATCAAAAGGTCAAGGTAAGGACATTGCAGTTTCAAAGGCACAAATGGGTGAATCCAAATCTGTTCCAAGCAATCCCACAAAGAAGATGAGGTTTACTTCATCTTTCGAGAAAGACCCAAGCTCTACGACATTTGATGAAGTGACGAAATCGACTCGCGGTATCAACATAATGAGCCGTGTTGTGAAGAGGAAAATCCAAAAGATTAACCCTGTGGTTGAGTACAATAAAAGTGGCAGACCACATAGCAAGGCTGCTATTGAGATGCAGAGTTACATTGGTGTTTTGGCACGCACCAGAGTCCCTCTTGGGCACAAGAAATGGACTCAATTGCCCAAAGACCTGAAGGAGCAGATGAAGGAAGCTGTTCAAGTGGCTTATGTTGTTGGGGAAGGGGGCAAGAAGATGGTGCTGTCGTCTGTAGCCAACAAATGGAAGGATTTTAAGTCTGCCTTAACTAGGCAGTTTATCCTTCCATTCGCAAATGAGAAGGAGAAGTTAAAAGAGCCCCCTCAACTTTATAACTTCATAGAGAAATCTCAATGGGATGCCTTTGTAGCTTCAAGGTTATCCCAAAATTTTGAGGTGCATTCTGAGCAGTCACAAAGAAGGGAGAAATGCGAGTACAACCATAGGTTGTCTCAAAAAGGGTACGTTGGTTTGGAGGATCAATTGGAAGAAACCATGCCCGGTGAAGAAATCGATCGATCTCTGCTATGGAAGAAGGCAAGAGAAGATAAACAGGGAAACATCCCTGATCCAAAGGTTGCAGAGAAGGCAAAATTAATCGTAAGTCTCACTGACTCTGTTCTAAACTTGTACAACAGAGGTTTTATTTTTCATTCAGACGTCGATCTTTTTATTAACCGTCGTTATAAATGAAAACCCACGACGGTTTTTATTTACCGCCTTTTAAAAAAAATATAACATCAGTATTTTTATAAAACTGACGTCTGTATTAAATTACAACGACGGTTTTGTGTTTCTGTGTTAGGTTTTTTAAATTAAATTTTGAACTTTCTTCATATTCACACGCACACACACTCTCTCTCCCTCTCTATTTCTCTGCAATTGGTTTCTACACTATTTTTGGATCAATGATATTTTGGTTGGGCTTTTATCTCTGATGTCAAATAAACGACGGTTATTTCATTGACCGACGTTTTAATATACACAAAACGACGGTGGTTTTGGGCCGACGTATTAAATATTTTTCTGTGTTTGTTTGTTAAATAAACCATCGTCGTAACCTATTTACCACGTCGGTTAATATTTTTATTAATTTATTTATTTAATCAGTTTTACAATCTGTTCACTCACTAACCTTCTCTCTCTCTCTCTCTCACTTTTAGGATGATTTGAAAAAACTTGTCTCCGAGGGCACTCTGACTATCTCTGGGAGCAACGATGTTTTGACCTTGGCTTTGGGAACCCCTGAGCATGGTGGGAGGGTCAAAGGTGTTGGAGCTGGGGTTTCCCCAACTCAATTCTTCAATTTGCTGAGACAGCAAAGAGTAAAATTTGCTGACGAATTGAAGGAAAGTGTTATGGAAGTAGTGAGAGGAAACCAAAAAGATGGAGGCCAGGGCAAAGCAAAGTGTTTTGGAGGTAGTTAGAGTAAAGAGGGAAATTTTGTTGAAACAATTAAGTCAACTAATTCCCAACTTTGATCCCAACTTGCTCGGTAAAACTCTAACTACACCAATGACTCCAGTTACTCCAATTACTCCAATACCTCCAATTCTTCAATTGGAACAAAGCCCAAAAAATCCAATGTCTGACAAAGCAAGCTGCTCTAATGTCCTTCAATTGGAGGAAGACAATCCCACGAATGATGTTGATGCTGATGCTATTGAAAACCGTCAAGATGAAACGGTAAAATCTCTGACATTTGATTTTTTCTTATTTTTAAATTTTAAAAGGATGTCGGTTTTCAATTTACCATCCGTCGTCTATTTTAACCTAGATGACCTTTCTATTGTGTAGCGACATTATAACATTTACACCACGACGGTTATGTATTTACCGTCGTCTATAACCTTTACCCCCGTCAGTATGTTCTAGAAACCATCGTTGATATTATATACCACGTCGGTTTTGTTTATTTGTTGGAGTCGTCTATTTTACTTCATGTACAAACTAACTTTTCTTTCTTTATTTATATTTCTTGTTGCAGGATCTCTCCAAGCTTGCTAGCTCCTCTGTTAGCCTTATGCCAATATGTCGAGACCAAGTTGAAGCCTGCTAACGAGACCATTACAATTCACATGCCAGAGGAAATTTTTGGCACTGAGAATGATAGCAGGCTCTTGTGTGAAGACATTTTATAGTTTGCTTCCATGGTTGAGATTGGATCCACAGTGATTGCAGTACACATGAGGTACTTCTAAAAATCCAATTTTTTTTTTCACATTTCTTTTCTTTTAAATTAAAATCTCATTTAATTGAATTTCATATATTTAATTAGGTACCTATTTGACTATTTAAAAATGGCAAATATGGTAAACCTTGTTGGCCTCGTGGACCCTAGACAAGTCAGCTCTCAATCTGGAACGTTATCTCATCGTTCAAAATATCTCTCAGACCTCCTGAAAAATGCAGATGGGGATCAATTTTACTTGATGCCTTATAATCCAGGGTCATTCCCCTTCTATACTTGGTCCTTGTAATATATTTTTTTTGTAGTATATTTAATCTATATGGATCATTTTGTGTAGGGATCATTGGGTGTTAATAATTGTGAGACCAGCTAAGGAGACTGTCTATTACATGGATTCATTGCCAAACCGCTCTGTTGATGAGGACATGAGAAATATAGCGAATACGTAAGTTTATTTATAAAAATCTAAGATTTTTTTTTTCTGCATATGAATGATACGACGGCTTTTTCAAATACCAACGTTGTAGTGAAAACAAGACGACGGTATATTATAACCGAGATTTGAAATCATTTACAACGTCAGTATTTTCTTGAAACCGTCGTCTTAATTGAAAACTCACGTGGTTTGTGTTTTTCATTTTAGGACGTTTTAATTTTTTTTGTTCAAATGTCAGTTAAAAACAACTTTGGTTATACGTCGTTTTTCTTCGTCACTGACATTAGAATGATACACAACGAGGTTCTTATTTTCCGACATTTGAAATAAAATACGACGTCATTTGTTTTATACAACCATCGTCTTAACTTTTTTACCACGACGGTTAATGTTTTTTTATGCTGATTTTTAGTTTTGTCATTAACACCTTTTGTTTTCTTGAAATAGTTCAATCAAAATGTATAACTCTCACACAGGCAAACAATCATCACGTAAATCACCCACATGGAAAAATCTACAAGGCACTCCTAGACAACCAACAAATGTAGAGTGTGGCTACTACATGATGCGTTTCATGAGAGATATAATTCATGATGCAGGCCTAGCATTTGAGAAGAAGGTAAAATTTAAGATATAATTTCTTTATTTTAATACCACGACATTTTCTTTCAAAACCGTCATTTTATTACTTGTAACACGTCGGTTTTTGTTCTTTATTTGCAGTTTGACAAGAAAAATGAACCAGTTGTGTATAGTCAAGAACATATTAACGAAGTCAGGCTGGAATGAGCAGAATTCGTGAACAAGCAATTACAGAACAATATATAAGTGATAATGTATATATTTATTTTTAAAATGTTTAGGTTTATTTTAATTTTTTGATAATATATATAAACATATTTTTGGTAATTAATTAAACATTCATCAAAAAAATCAAATGAAATATATTTTTGTTTATAGTGTTTTTTTTTTGTATAAAATATTTATGTCGTGGAATGAAATAAAATGAAAATAAATCTTAATAATTTAAATTAATTTCCAAAAATCGACGTCTCATTCTAATTTATACATCTCATATATATAGAAAACCGCCTTCTTACTATAGCGGGAAAGAAAACATCGACGACATTTCTCAAAAACATCATTTAAGATTGATATACACATCGGGTAATTTATAAAACTGAAATCTACGAAAACAGTTGTAGAGACATACAACGTCCGTTACAGGTTAAAATGTGACGTTGCATTTATAAACAACGTCGATTATTTACAAATAATCGATGGTGTAAACTATACCCACGTCGGTTATTGAAATAAGATTGACGTTGTAGCTCTCTAACCACGTTGGTGATTACATTGCGAGGTCTAATAATTTCTAGGACGACGTTACGTGTTAGTTAATGTCGTTGTAAACTGATGCAACGTCGGTTATCTACATTTGTCATTTAATTTTTTTATGACTTTTATATTTTATTCCTAATATTCATAATAATTTCAAACCAATTCTATAAAATAAACTGACAACTACTATGCATTCATTGAAAAAATTTATCTCCCCTAAATCTTTATAAAATTTAATGTGAAAAATATTTTTATTTCTATTTAATTACTAATATTCATAATATATTCAAAAAAAATCCGAAAAATAAATCGACAAATTCTATGCACTCATGGAGACAATATCTACCCCCTACAAGCCTAAAAATTTTAATTTTAGATTTCAAAATTACAAGTGATAACAAAAGTAAAAAAGATTTAGAGACAAAGCACAATAGTCATTATACTTTCCATAACATAACCCTATGGTTATGTGATCCATTGGTGGTCATAAAATTGAAAATTCTTTAATATAGATTTTAGCCTACTAATATAGAAGGCATTGTTGGTAAGGAGTCCGTTGCAATTTTCGGTTCATTTTTCTCATACTTGTGTATTTTTTTAATAATTATTGTAAAATTTAGGGTTTAGGGTTTTGGTTTTATTGAAACGATGCCGGGTTGCTTTCGCTCTTTTTGGTCAATATGCACATTCGAATCCCAGGAAACGCACACCAAAGCTAATTATGTAATATTTTAGACGTCGGTTTTTGTATGAGCGACGTCAAAACGTTGTTCAATGGCGTAATTTAACATAACCGTCGTTGTAAATTTGAAATTAAATGACTATTATGTTGTATTTACCGTCATCTTTAATAAACGCATCCTTTGAAATTTTTGACCGGGATTTAAAATTTTCAGAATTTTCCTTTAACCCTAAAGTATTTCCTTCTCTCTCTTCAACGTAAATTTGTCTTAAAGTTTTCGCTCTCTCTCAAAGCATTGGGTATATTCTTTGAGCTCTCTCAAGCATTTGATATTTTCTCTCAGCTCTCTCTCACTATTCTCTTATTAGTTTGTATATATTCTCTCAGCACTCTCTTAGTTTGTATATTCTCTTAGATCTCTCTAAATATTATGTTAGTTTGTATATTCTCTCAGCTTTGGTTTCTTAATATGGGTTCTTTTATGTTTTGGGAGCTATGGGTTCTTGATTGGGAGCTATATATGAGTTCTTTTATGTTTTGATGTTTGCATTCTGTTAAGGGTTTTTTGAAATGGAATGGGGATGGAATAATTAGGCCTTGGTTTTTTGTAAACCACGACGACAGTTGGTTTCCACCAAACCAACCGTCGTCTAAATTTTTATTATACGTCGGTTTTTATTTACTACTGCCGTTGTTGTTAGGCGACCAGAACCCAGACCTTTTCTTCAAAAAGAAAACAAATATCTTGTTGTTTGCTTAAAGACGACAGTAAATAGACATGCCGTCGTCTTAATCTATGTTACGCGACGATTATTTTGTAACAAGCGTCTTCTGATTATTGTGGAATTTTTTTTTCCCCTTTTTCCCACTTTGTTCTCTTCTCTGTCAATATAGTAGTGTTTCATTGCTGGTCTTTTCACTTTATTATATGTATGATTTTATAGTGTGTGAGATGGATAAGTCCTGGATGCATGCGGATAGAAGATCGAAGGCATATGAGTTAGGTGTGGAAGGATTTTTGAATTTTGCTGTAGAAAATCTTGTAAATACAACTCATATTCGTTGTCCATGTGTTAAATGTGGGAATATTCGATTGTTTGGAGTTGGAATTGTAAGGGACCACTTATACTTTAATGGAATTGACCAAAGCTATCAGATTTGGATATGGCACGGAGAACCTTGGGAATGGACTACTAATGCTAGTAGAAATGTGGATGAAGATGAGCAAAGCAAGTTCATTTTTGTTTCTGAAGAAGTAGGGATGGATGATAATGATTTGGGCGATATTGGATTTGATCCTTATAAGTTTGCCAATGTGATTGGGGATGGAGATCAATCCTTGTACCCTAGTAGAAGTAGGTACACGATGTTGTCGGCTTTGGAGAAGTTATATAATTTGAAAGCAAAACATGGGATGAGTGATGTTTGTTTTACAGAATTATTGATACTTTAAGGAGATTTGCTTCCATAAGGAAATACACTACCTTCCTCTATGTACAAGGCAAAAAAGATATTGTCTGCTTTAGGGATGAGTTATGAGAAAATTCACGCATGTCCCAATGACTGCATCTTGTACAGGAAGGACTATGAAGATTCAACTAATTGTCCTACTTGTGGTGTCTCAAGGTGGAAGGAAGGCAAATATGCAATCTTGAAAGAGGGTGTGCCAGCAAAGGTGGTGTGGTATTTTTCTCCAAGTCCAAGGTTTAAAAGGATGTTTCAATCACATAAGATAGCTAAGAGTTTGACTTGGCATGCTGCTAGAAAATCAGTTGACGGTCATATGTCTCATCCACCAGATTCCCCGTCTTGGAAACTTGTTGATGATAAATGGCCCGAGTTTGGTAAAGAGCCGAGGAACTTGAGATTGGCTCTCTCATCATGATGTTGACCTTATTGATTTCCGGTCCTAAAAAACCTGGAAATGATATAGACGTCTACTTAGAGCCTTTGATTGATGATTTAAAATCTCTGTGGGATGGGATTAGAGGAGTGTATGATGCACATATAGGAGAACACTTTACACCCAGAGGTGTATTATTGTGGACTATTAATGATTTTCTTGCCTATGGGAACTTATCTGGTTGTGTCGTTAAAGGATATAAAGCTTGTCCAATATGCGGCGATGATACACCTAGTCACAGGTTGAAAAATGGCCATAAAATTTGTTACATTGGGCATAGAAAATGGTTACGAATCAATCGTCCATATCAGAGGTAGCGTGCAGCTTTTAATGGGAAACCTGAATATGGCAAGCCTCCCGAGCCATTAAACGAAGAAGAAGTGTTGCGTATTGTTGAAGATGTTAATTACATATGGGGCTCGAAAAATGGGGGAAGTGTTGGTGAGAATGATGGTGACAGAGTTTGTTGGAAGAAGAAATCAAAATTCTTTGATCTCAAGTATTGGAAATACCTTCATGTGAGGCATGTCCTAGATGTTATGCATATTGAGAAGAATGTTTGCGATAGTATTATTGGTACATTGCTGGAGATCGCTGGAAAAAATAAAGATGGGATTGCTGCTCGGTTAGATTTATTGAACATGGGGGGTCAAAACTGATTTGCAACCCAAGTATGGAGAAAGACGTACTTGTTTGCCTCCAAGGCCTTGGAATTTGTCAAGAGAAGAGAAGAGAGCGGTTTGCAATTCGTTCTATGGTATGAAGGTCCCTGAAGGTTATTGTTCAAATATAAAAAATCTTGTATCTTTAAAAGATTCAAGACTTCTTGGACTTAAATCTCATGATTTTCCTACCTTGATGCAACAATTGCTCCCTGTGGCAATCCCTTTGGAGAAGCCTACAAGATGTTTCCAAGCTAGATAAGTTGGAAGAAGATGTAGTTGTTACTTTGTGTTTGCTTGAGAAGTACTTTTCCCCTTCATTCTTTGATATCATGGTTCATCTAGTAGTACATCTTGTCAGAGAAGTTCGTCTTTGTGGCCCAGTATATTTTAGATGGATGTATCCGTTTGAAAGGTATATGAAAGTACTAAAAGGGTATGTTTAGAACCGTACTCGTCCGGAAGGTTGTATTGCTGAGCTGTATATAGTTGAAGAAGCTGTAGAGTTTTGCACCGAGAATTTATCTGATGTTAGTACAATTGGAGTGCCTTCAAGCCAGAAGATGGGAGTTTCGAAGCCATTATCAGGTTGAACAGTAAGCTTTGTTGATCGGGACTTGTTAAACCAGGCACATCTATATGTCTTGGAGAATACGGAGGAAGTCTTACCTTATATAGAGTACGTATGACTTTTATTGTTCATATAGAGCCATTTTAAATATTATTATTCCTTATGTTCATCTTATATACAAGGAACCATAATGCTTGATTTTTTCGTGTCAATGTAGGGAACATATGATCCACATCAAGACCACTTATCCAAAATTTAGAAAGAGAACAAAGTGGCTGCAAGATAAGCACAATAGCACTTTCATTCAATGGCTCCACTTTAACGTATATATAAGTTATTGAATGATGACATGCATATTCAACTTTAAATTTTCTTCCATTCTATATGTTAGATTGAATTAAGATATATCTGATTAATTTGCAAGTTCAAAGTGAACTTAATGGGGAATAGCATAATGGCGTATCAGAAAATTTGAGGTGGCTAGCAGCTGGTCCAAGCATGGCAGTGCCATCATATAGGAGCTATCTTATTAATGGTGTTAAATTTAACACCAAGGCACAAGATTATATGCGAACTGTCCAAAATAGTGAAGTTTATTTACTTGCACATACTATGCAAGTTGCTAGTGCCAAGGATAAAAACCCTATTGTCTCCAATATGGGTTTTTATGGTGTTATTCAAGAAATTTGGGACCTTGACTACCATAAGTTTAGAATCCCAATCTTGAGGTGTGATTAGGTAGATAACACTTCGGGCCTTGTAGTCGACGAACTTGAATTTACCCTTGTAGATCTGAGTAAAATTGGACATAGGAATGACCAATTTGTTATGGCTTCTCAAGTCAAACAAGTATTTTATGTTAACGACCCAATGCATCGTGGTTGGTCAATAGTGTTATCAATGCTTAATAGAGAATATAATGATGTTATTGGTGATGATGTGCTAGGTGATACTAGAATTGAGTGTGAGCCATTTACTAGAGGGATACCAAATGTTGACACATTTGATGACCTAGTGAGTGAGTTTGGGAATGAAAATATTAGAGCTGGGTGTGAAGATATATGGATTGATTGATTGTTGTAATGTATGACATTAGTTATTCCGTTAATTGTATGACATTAATTAAAAATTCTATACATCATTTAATTCTGATCCCATTTTCATTATGCAGGTTTTGGGCACGACAAATCAAACATTAAAAAAGCTGGGTTAAAGCTGTAAAGTACGACAGTCCGGTAAAAAAATTGAAAACACAGACGTCTAAAATAAAAACAACGTCGGGTTTTAAAAGGCAAAAAATCGTAAAACAAAAAACAGACATCTGAAAAAGTAATCAAGATGGTTTGTTTAAAATAAACAGTCGTTTAAAGAGCAAAATAAACGCCGTTCACTTGCATTAACTGTCGTGACAGATGTTCTGCACGTCGGCTAGTCTAAAACAACTGACGTCTCCGAGCATACATACATCAAGGCGGGTTAAACAAGCGACTTTTAAAAGGACAACCACGTCATTATGTAATCAACACTAACGTGGTAAGCAATTACAACATCAAGCAGCTGGATCTCTAGACGTAGTGACATAATTAACCACGTCCTTTATTTTAATGAAACGGACGTTGAATACATATTCCACGTCGGTTATTTTCCTATCGATGCCTTTAATACTATTTATAATGTCATCCTCTGAAAAACAACCGACGTGGGAGATTGTTTTGTACGTCGAGATTGAGTATGTCATCTTAAATCTTTTAGACGTCAATTATTTAGAAAAAGTGATGTCTAACTCTGTCAAATGGCCTTCTTTTTGAAATTTAAACGATGAGTCTCGCAAGAAACAGACGTGGAAAAATCTTAACACATCAGTTTTTGTTATAATTAGCGACGTGGATAAATACATAAGCGTCGGTGATGTCAGTTGCAGGACATGGTTATTTCAGGTTATGACGGTTATTCAGAGATAAATGACATGTAATTTTCTTTACACGTCTGTCGGTTTTTGTGTACGACGTCGTTTATGTTTTAGACGTCGGTTTCTTTGTTTGTTTAACGTAGTATAAATTAACCACGACGGTTTCTAGCTTATCCAAGTGATTTTTCTTCATTTAGGGATGTGGATAATTATCTGTACGTCGGTTCTTCTTTTGATCTTGACATGTAATACTCCTTAGACGTCTCGTGTTTCATAAAACCGTCATCTAATGTTGTCTAAAATTTCATTTTAGGCTAATTATAGAGTAAATAAACGTCGGTTATTAATAAATCTGGACGTTGAATGACTTAACGACGTCGGGTATTAACTGTCGTTGTTTTTTATACAAAAGATGGCGGTCGATTTCACGACGATTGGAAAACCTGCTAGACGACGGTGGTTTCCTGTCGTCTATTTCGATTTTGGTAGTAGCATCAACAGATGGACTGGATAGAAAGTGTGTCTTGACCAGATCAGACACACCTGCATTCCCTGCAGGGCTGGACTTGTCCACCTTTGGATCAGCCGCTGACGTTGCAGAAGAACCTTTCGCCTAGGCAGATGACTCTTTTACTTTCCTAGCCTCTGCCAACCTCACTTCCAAAGGAATTGGTGACGATGATTCAACTCCACGCTTGACTGCTCGTGACTCAGCCGTTGGATCATAATGGTTGGATGGATGAGCAGACCTCCCACATTGACCTCCACTCTTTGACTGGTGCAAATGACTCGAACTTCGGGGATGAGCATCTGCATCTTTTTGCCTCTCAACAAGTGAGCTAGACCGCGCACGAACTACTTTGCAGAGCAGATCACGATCTCCAAACTCATCAGCAAGAGGCTTAAGGGGAACATCCCTAATGTTGCGCATACAGCCAATCTTCTTACTATCTGCACCAACAAGATGTTTGACCTTAGCAGATGATGCGAGAACAACTCCTACTTGAGTCTTTTCAGCAGAAGGGAGATTTGGCTTCTTCCTCAATGGAGACACATTCCTTGCCCGTGAAGAAGTAGCTTGAGTTCTCGAAGACTTGACATTAACCTTCCTCTTTGATGGGGGTTCAGCAGAGCACTCCTCTTGTCCAGCGTCCGGACCATTCTACTTCCATCTCTCGACATCCTTGGTTGGGAGCAAACCACCGTCTTCCTCCCGATACTCGCTCAACAGCCAGCGCCACTCGCGAAACCCTAGGGGGATGTTCAAAGCTTCAATTTCTTGCTGATGTCACTCACTACAAGCAGAAGACAGTACCATTGCAATAGGTAATGGGAACAAGTGGACCATCGTCAACGTCGTCCTCCCATCGTCCGCTGACTTCAAACACATCGTTGTGCCACACGTGATCTCCTTGACTAAGAATGTCAAATAGCTTGGCATTACAGATGCGAACTTGGGCCTACTCCTCAAAGCGTCTTACTTCAAAAAAAATAGAAGAACTCTCGCACCGTCAGCTCCAACATGAAGAAATGGCTTAGATTTTCAAAACACATGATCACCCAATAAACGTTCGGAGTACACTAACTTGGAGCACACCCCCTGGCGCAGAACACCTCCTTGAAAAGCTTTGACAATGGGAATTTGAAGCCCAAGGAGAAATAAAAGGGACGGAATGTGATAATTCTGGCATTTGGGTCATTCGCATCCATGTAAGGCACGTCGTCAGTCAAAGGCTTCGCCAGCTTGATATGCACATCATCAGGAATTGCAGAAGCATAAGTGGCCTGCCACTTCTGGAACTGAGCTTCAGTCGTAACGTAGTGCAGATTGGCCACAAACCTCTTCTTGTACACTTGGGAGTTGGGTGACTTGCTACCATCTTCAGAAGACATGGTCAATGGACAACTGCAAGAGGAGAAGAAAATTCTACAAGTTAGAATAGAAAAAAAAAAAAAACAAAACAAAACCAAAAAAAAAAAAAAAAAAAACACAGGAGCTGCCCAAAACTACAGGAGAAGCCCAGCCAGCTCGAGCCTATTCGCACAGCATGTGGACCTCTTTGCTTCGCGTCAGCGCATGCCTCATGGTCCAGCGCAAGCCTGTGTCGCTCACAAGGCCCAGCGCTCAATGCCTCAGCTCCTCCATGCTCTCCCTTCAAGCCCAACTCCGACCAACTCTAGGCCTTTGGCGCATGATGGCCTAGTCAGCTCCCTTCTATCTTCAGCTATCGCCTCCAGCCTTTGCCCACAAATCTTGCTGGATAGGCCCCATCATTTGGCCAGCGGGCTCATGGGCCGATGGGGGCCCCCCCGGCCCATCAAAAAAAAAGACTGGCCCAGCCCGTTATGGGCTTTGAGATGGCCAGGCCCGCCTTGGGATGGGCTAGGCTTGGGCTTGGGTGTCTAAAGCCCGGCCCGGCCCGGTTAAGCCCAAGAAAGCCCAGCCCGTTAGGCCTGCATACATATATAATTATGTATAAATAAGAGTTTAGGATTAGAATTATATCACCTAAATCACATATATAATTTGTTTCATTTCATTTACTTTTCTTTACTCATTCCTAGTTTATAATTGGATGATTAGCACACTAATTTGTGTCAATTATTAATACAACAATTATATATATAAATAAGATGAACAACATATCATATAACCAAATATAATCATATCACGTACATAATCGTACCACCAAATATAATCATACTTTTCTTGAACACATCACCAAACATTTGCATATTTATTCATACCATACTTTAAAAAAAATATTTTTTTGATACTTATTATTTTTTAAAAATTATTTCTTAAAACGTATTACGGTTTAATTATGTAATAACCTCAAAAATAATACTTGGTTTTATTATTTTTGTGGAAAATCTTATTAAGTTGTGTGACTTTATTGGGTGTTTTATGAATTTGGTTTGATGTGAAAATATTGGAATTAAGTGAGTTTAATCTCAAATTTGGACAAAAATGCCCTTATGATTAAGTTTATGATTTTTTTCGAATGAAGTAGGCCTGTTTCGGCTAGGCCCGTTTCGGCCCGGCCCGGCCTGATGGGCTTTCTCAAGCCCAGTCTGTGGGTCGGACTTAGGCTTTGAATTTTCTAAAAAAAACCAAGCCTAGTATTTTCTCTCTCCTCTTTAAAGCTCGGCCCGGCCCGACTCAAGCCCATTAAATTTAGGCCGGGCTAGCCCAGCCCAGCCCACTGACGAGCCTTAATGCTGGACCACCACCTTGCCGCCAAAAGTGAAGAGAAGCCCTGTATTTATACAAGTTGGACAACCAGGGTCAAGAAGGAATCGCAAGCTCATTCCTACTAGGAATCCAACTCCAAGAACAGTTAGAAGCCTACACCAATTAGGAATCCGATTTGCAAAAGGATTCCTGCTCATAGAAGAAAGCCCAGACACAGTTGGAGAGCCTGAAAAATAATTTCATCTCCTACATGCCACACAAGCGCCATGCAAAAGCTGGGGGGCATTTGTGGGAGCAAATATTTTCGTCTCCAGTCGCAACACGCCATGTGGAAAAAAAGATTCTTAAATTAATTAATTGAACCAATTTATTTGGCCAATTAATTAATAGGGATAATATTTAATTAATAGGATATTTATCTTTATTTAATAAGATAATATCATTAGTTCAGATATTATCCTAATAAAGAGAACATAATATCATTAATCCAGATATTATCCCAATAAAGAGATATAATCAAGTCCAACTCAATCCCTACGAATTTGGGTAAAGAATAAACTCCTCATAATAAGAGTTTATTCTTTATGAAACCCTAGCCCCGAGGCTCCTATAAATAGATGACTTCATTCGTCATTCAAGGTACTTCAAAAAACCTACTTCTAATACCCGAGAAAAATACCCAAAGCTCTCTCCCTCTCCACTCTCCATATTTTCTCCACACGGCTCTGGCCACCACACACGGCTCCAGCCGCCCAGTTCACACCATACATACATCTCCGTACCCTTTTGTTAGCTACTGTTTTCCTACAAACATTCAAACTAACTTAGGCATCGGAGGGCCTTTGGCCAACACCCCTAGTTGTGGTCTATTTACTCCAGTCTTTTTTACAGGAATCAAGGAAGAGAGAGAAGGAAGATCGAAGGTTGAAGGATCTAGAAGCGAATATTCTCCTGTGAGATTATTTGCACAAACATTTGGTGCTTTTATTGAGAGCATGAGTTATACTCAACGCGTGCTCAAGGAACCATGGTTGGAAGCAAGCGAACTAGGAGCAAGACCGCCACGATGGCCCAAAGCCATTCCTCCCACGATCCCACAATCGACATGGTGGCACCACCACCTATCACCGCCGTGAAACCATAGCAAAACCTTGCTGCCGCACCACAGCAGCCATCTCGAATGGCTGGAACCACTGTGCCACCTGCTGGACCAGCAGCTGGGACCACCGCACCAGCCTCTGCCGTCATCGTACTATCTCAAGGCCTAGTGGCTGGATCTAGCCACCTTTATGGCGCTGCCGCCGAGCATGGTGGAACCTCCCATCAGGGTGGGCTTACTACCACTGCCAACTTTGGCCCAATCTTAGAGCAACTTCAGTCATTCCCTCCATTGCCTCCACGCTCGATGCATGCTCCCGAGTACACCTCCAATGAAACCCTAGCTCGTGTGCAATTGGGCTCCACACACTTCTCTCCTTCGGATCCACGAAGTCAAGTAGATCTTAATCTGAGAGTTGACCAGCTAACTCAGAGAATGGACGACCAAAACAACTTGATGAGGTAGTTCCTCAACCCAATAAACTTGGCTCGAAACCTTGGCCTAAGACAATAGGGCGAAGCGAGAAGGATGGACAAACTCACCGATAGGTAGTTCGATGGGTACCAAGCAATTCGAGCAGGAGTAAGTAGACAAGGAGAGGGACAACAACGCAATCGGCTTGCCGACATGTGGCAAGCATCTGCGAGCCGCGCTCAGAGCAAACAAACTCTCCCATCCATATTAAGTTTAAGGACCAACATGCATGAAGGGCTGGGCCCACAACTTGACATCTGCTCCAGCCTGGGCCCACACGAAAATGTTCATGAAAGGCTAGGCTCCCAGATAGGTCAACCTGACAACCATCGCAGTAAGGATCGTGAGGAAAGACGCTCTGCTACCTGCTCGTAGAGAAATATTCACGAAAGGCTGGGCCCCCAAGGAGGTCAACTTGATAACCCTTACAATGAGAACCGTGAAGAAAGGCTCTCCGCTGCTCGTTTTGGAAGAACCAATCCTCATCACCAAGCTACAGAAAATCCCTCGCAAGTGCAGTCCACCGAGAAGGTCAACCTATGCGAACCAAGAAGAAAGTCAATCAGCGTCACCCGAATTGCGAAGGTCACCAATGTGACCAACCAGCCATGTGTGCGGAAGACATTGAGAAGCTTGTGAATAACCGACTTCGAGACTTAAAGATTGGAGGAAATTTCGAAGAGGCACTACGCATTGAGGTAGACCAAGCAAACTCCTCACCTTTCAACCCTGAAACGATTCTCAACGCCCTCTTTCACATGTTTCAAAGGGGATTCTGATCCCGAAAGTCATCTGAAGCATTTCAAGAGCCTTATGATCCTCTACAAAACTGAAGACGCGCTAATGTGCAACATGTTTACAATGAATTTGCGTGGAGCAGCTCAGGACTAGTTCTATATCCTGCCATCCGGGTCGATCAGCAGCTTCAAAGAGCTTGCTTATGTCTTCACCAAAGATTATACTTCTTACCAGACGATCAAGAAGAACCCTGACGACCTGTACAACCTACGCAAGAAGCCCAATGAATCCCTTCCAGATTACATCAAGAGATTCAAAGCAGAAAAGGCCAACATCGTAAGGTGCAATGACCGAATCGCATCCTCTGCATTAAAGAAGGGTCTTCTAGCTGAACACGACTTATACCGCGAGATGACTATCACTCCTAGCCAGACTCTGGCAGATGACTTCACGACGGCAAAACGCCACGCTCTCTAGGATGACGATCGCATCGCCGTGAAGAAGTCCATCGAGTAGAAGATCAGCCGACCAAGCTAGCAGACCAAAGAAGTAACAGGTTTGGCAGTAGGGATAGAGACAAACGTAGGTCGCACCCACAAGGAGACGTTACGACAAAGGAGAACTACACCAAGTTCTCCATACATCAAATTTTAGCCCAAGTGAAGGACAAACCTTGGATAAAAAGACCGCCACCCTTGAAAGGAGATCTGGACAAGAGGGATACCAGAAAATATTGTGCTTTCCATGCAAGGCAAGGGCACAATACGAATAATTGCTTTGCTTGTAAAGCGCATCTCAAAGAACTACTGAGAGAAGGTCACTGCACGGAGTTCATAGAGAAGCAGGCCGTCTAGTAGATTGAGGACAGCGATACTGCCAAAGAGCCACCCCAGAAGGTCATAAGGATTAACATAATCCTATCCGACTCCGAGGAGTCCAGACTGACCAACAAAGAAAAGAAAAGAAAGATCAAATAGGCCACCGTGATCTCCCAGGTCTCCAATAGTCTCCCACTGGCAGAATACGATCCTGTGATCGGCTTCCAAAAGAAAGATCTAATCAGCCTTGATCTACCACACAACGATGCCCTTGTCATCAGCATTCAAATTGCTCAGGCCATGGTTGACCGAATCCATGCAGACGAGGGCAGTGCAGCCAACATTCTACAATTGGCAGTCATCCAACAGATGGACTTAGAGACAAAGATCAATAAATCAGTCAAGTCACTGACTGGCTTCAATGGCGCAACAACGGTTACCGTGGGCATGATAGATCTCGACGTCTACTCCCCACTTGTAATCAGCTCACAAACAACATACATCGGACTTAGAGAGTTTGCATGAGGATACTGAAGATGAAGATGGCATGAAGAGAGGTTTGAGCCAACCAAAATTCATGTAGTACAATAAATAGCACGACCTTTTAGATCCAAAATTCCACTTGGGTTTGGAGTTTCCTAATATGCAGGAATGTAGAGAGGCCATAAAGTACTATGCATGCAGGTGTGCTAGAAGACTAAGGTTTGTGAAGAATGAGCCTAATAGGGTGAGGCTGGTATGTGATGGTAATAATGAGGGTGATAAGGCAAAGAGGTATACCAAGGGTCAAAAAGTAAGAGGCATGCTAAGGGTGATAAGGCAAAGAGGCATAGTAAGAGTGATTAGTGTAAGAGGCATGGTAAGGGTGAATAGGGTGAAGATGAACTTCAAGATTGTCCTTGGTTATTGTATGATGCACATGTTGGGAAAGGACCCACTGTTAGAGTGAAGACATACCATCCAATTCATACCTGCTGCAGATCTTAATGAACTAGGTTTGCCACTTCACAATGGTTGGCTAAAAGGTTTGATGAGGATCTCAGAACCAATCCTAACATGTCAGTTGCTGACTTCATGTCATTGGCGAGAAAACATTACAGTATAGATGTTACTAGGGACCAATGCTACAAGGCAAAGAATTTGGCAAAGGAGAGAATTCAAGGAAGCATTGAAGAACAATATGCAAAGTTGTGGGATTATTGTGAGCTTAAGAGGAAAAACCCAGGGAGCACAGTTTTAGTGAAGACATCATTGAAAGGAGATGATCTAGTTTTTGAGGGGCTTTATATATGTTTTGCTCAACTGAGGAAGTGGTTTTTTGAAGGATGCAGAACCATGGTTGGATTTGATGGGGCTTTCATCAAAGGACAACATCCAGGACAACTTTTAAGTGCTGTTGGGATTGATGCCAACAATGGCATGTTCCCAATAGCTTTTGCTATTGTGGAGACAGAAAGCAAAGACACTTGGACATGGTTTTTAGATATATTCTTCAATGATGTTGGGGTAAGAGGTACTGGAAATGGATGGGTTTTTATCACTGACAAACAAAAAGGATTGGGGCAAGCAATTAAGGCTTTCAAGCCAGATGCTGAACATAGGCATTGTGTAAGGCATCTACACAATAATTTCAAAATTGCTGGGCATGGTAGTTTGGCACTTAAACAGAGGCTATGGGCTGCTGCTAAAAGTACAATACTTCCTTGGTGGGAAGCTGAGATGGACAATATTATGGAAATATCTGGCCCAGCTCATGCATAGCATAAGGATAGGCCAGCAATTCATTGGAGCGGGTCACACTTTACTACTGGGACCAAGTGTGATATACTGCTGAACAATTTATATGAATGTTTCAATTCAACAAATTTTGGAGGCAAGAGATAAACATATTTGATGTTGAGAAGTTGCAAGACAACAGGAGGTGAAATGGACTCAAATAATTGGGCCAAGGACCTTTCAGATTATTGAAAAGAATTTGAAACAGAGTGGCTCAAGCATTGCACAGAATGCAGGTGAAAATAGGTTTCAAGTCACCCATATGCTTGGTGGGCAATATGCAATTGATCTAAATGTTCACTCTTGCTCTTGTAGAAAATGTGATCTATGTGGCATCCCATGTTGCCATGCCATGGCTGCAATATCAAGGCAATAGAGAAGCCCAATGAGTTATGTCAATGAGGTGTATAAGAGAGAAGCTTATGACAAGACTTTCACCAATGCCAAGCCAACAATTATGGAGGAAATCAGGTCATAGGCCAATTAAAGCCCCACTATATTACAAAAAAAGTGGTAGGCCAAATAAGGCAAGGACTAGAACAATTGATGAGATCCCAAAGGGTGCCACTAAGCTTAGGAGATATGGAATTGTAATCCATTGCTCAGTTTTTAGAGGAGAAGGCCATAATGCTACTAATTATGGAAGGGTATATGGAAATATGGGAAGAGGCAGAGGCAGAGGAAGAGGGAGAGGAAGAGAAAAAAGCATGGGAAGAGGAACCAACTCAATCCATCAATCTGAAGAGGAACTCCAACGTAGACAAACAAAGTTACAGGTAAAGGATCTGAAATTATGATTGAATGTTTTAATTGGATGACTCATTTGAATTATTTTAATTGTGATTAATTTCATTTGTGGGCAATTAGAGGAGCTTTGACAAGGACTACAGCCACTGTAAGCCAAACAGCTCCAACCAATGTTGCTAACCAAGCAAGTCGAACCAATGTTACTTCACAACCAGCTCCTTGCAATTTAGCTTCACAAGCAGGTCCAAGCAATTTTGATTCACAACCACAGTCTGTTGTTACCACTCAAAACACTTCCGAGCCACAATGGAAAAGGTTCAAATCTCCTGCAAAAAGCACAAGGCCATGGAGGTAAAGTAGATGATGGATCGCATGGGTATTTTGAACGGGTGGCTATTTTTGGATTGATTTTGGAATGTATATTTTAAACAGATAGGCCAGTAGATGTTGGAATGTATATTTTGAAGAGATGGCTAGTAGATGTTGGAATGTGCATTTTGAGCAGATGGCTATTATGGATGGATTTTGGATGTATATCAAATGTTGAAATGTATATTTTGTAGTAGATGTTGGAATGTGTATTTTGAACTGATGGCTATTTTGGATATTTTTCAAATGTTGGAATATATATTTTGAACAGACGGCTATTTTGGATGTATTTCAGATGTTGGAATGTATATTTTTCAACTGATGGCTATTTTGGATGGATTTCAAATGTTGGACATGCTAATATGTGGAATTTTGAAGTGTTTCACAGATTAATCTACACCAAGAACGCCTACATAATGTTTATGTTGTATTTATCTTTTGCTTGATACTGGTTTTTGGATTAGTGTATGCTTTATGCCTTGCTTTTGTTGTACTGCTCTGTTTGCAGTTTTTGGGTATTTTGCCTTGGCGTGTGCCAAAGGGTAAGTATTCTTTTACCCAAAAAAACAAAGAAGGCTTACATTCAACTAAATTCATTAAGCCAAATCTACATTGAACCAATCAAAAGGCCACTACATTCGTTAAGCCAAAAGAAGGCACAAAAAGGCCACTACATTCAACCAAATAAAAAGCTAACTAATACAGTAAACAACAACAAAATTACAACCAAACAACTCAGCAGCCCACTTCGAAATTTTTTCTCTCTGTCACTTAACTCTTGCACAATCTTCTTGTTTTTAGCTATTTTCTCTTCCAATGAGTTAATTCGTCTCAACAATCAACATATGACATGTTTGGCATGCTCAGACATTTTCGGGTCCTTCCAAGCCTTCCAACCACAGCCACCACCATACTTCTATCTACAACACACATATAACCTCCTCCCTGCATTTTCATCAAGCCAGTAAACAATCGTTTCAGCCTCAAATCCACGCCGGCAGATACACACCATATCATCCTCAATAATAAAAGTGGTCGAACTTGATTCGATGCATGGCTGTTCCTTTGCATCCTATCTTCAACTGCAAATTGATGAACATAAGCGACATGAGAAGGTTAGAACGCTTGCAAATGGGGTTGGGTTCTGTCATCAAGGGTGGGTTCTGTGAAAAAGGTGTGGTTTCTGTTGAATCTCCAAGTCTGATTTCATAGGAAGAGGTGGTTTCGTTCCAATAAAAGGGGGATGAGGTATAAAAGGACGAGATTATCCTCAACAGATGACTCACTTTCACGTTGTATTTTTTATGGGCATCTGGATGGAATTGTGGAAAAGCTAACGGTGTTGAGGCCCAAAAAATCCAAGGCTAGGCCCAAATATATTTCTAGCCCAGTACGACACCTAACTTGGGAAGAAACCCAACTTGGGTACACGAGAGTTCGTCATATGCACTTGCATACGTGCCACGCCAAGTAAATAAGCAACACGCCACGCTACAAGCTTAAGTGGGCCTAAGCCATGCAAATGCCTGGGGCTTGCTGAGCTGGTTGTGGTATGGATGGTTATGAGTATTCACGAGGCCCATTGATGGTCCAAGGAGTGGAAGTTTTGGGCTACTTGGGAGCACCAAAACTCAAGCCCATTCCTTGAGCCCAAACATATGGGTAAGCATGAGAGAGAACCCAGTAGTCCATCACTTTAGGAAGCCAGCCCATTCCCTTAGTAAACTAACCCATCACCCTAGGCTGCCCCAAATGACCAAGAAAATATCTGAAAATCTCCAGCACATGGCTGGAGACAAAACAATAACAAAATGGCTGGAGACAAAACAATAACAAAAGCCAAAAGCCACTAACGTCTGCAAGCTGCTGGGAATCTCTAGCACATGGCCAAAGATAAATCTCAATACAAGCCATCAAAAAACCAAAGGATACTTGAGCAAAACACCCTTCAAACTAGCGGCCTTACCCATTTCTTTCTCCCACCAGCTCTTGCCATGGAAGAGGGAAGGAAAGAAGGTGAGGAGGTAGCCAAAAATGGGAGTTCATTACTGAAGCAGTTATGGGAAAGCCTTAGAGCTCCCAAAAATCTTGTCTTTGTGTGTTTGGACAGAGGAAGATTTCACAAAATGGGATGAGTCAAAGGAAGAGAAGAGAAATGAAAGGGGAGACTTGGCAAAATTAGAGAGAACCAACTAAGGTTTTCTTGGTAAGAAGGAGTTCCTGCGCCTATAAAAGGGAGGCACCTTCTACCCACCAAAACAACTCAAGAAAAGGCAAGCAACACACATCCAAAAAGCAAGCTTCATCTCTCATCCCTTAAACCTCTGCAATTTCGAGCCCCATTCCTCTATCTTCTCCCATTTTCTCCTTTGGTAAATTGTTCCAGAGCTTTCGTCAAGCTGTTGGAAACTACTCAACACACCCGTTGTTATTCCCTCATCTCTCTCTCTCTCTCTCTTCAACAAATCCTTTTAGAATCTTGCCTTAAAACCTCTATTTCTCATAGGAAATCGTAGCTCTTTCTCTCTCTCATGCTAAACTCATGAATGCTCAACTCCCATGCCACAAACTTCTCATGCCAAGCCAAGAATTTATCTGTAAGCGACTCTTCATTGGTAAAGAAGACCAAGGTGTTTCCTAAGGCTCAACTACCCTTTCGAAACACTCTTGGGGTCTGATCCTTGAACTCAAACTTAAGGGGCAATTTCATACATTTGGCTCTTTACAGCAGCCCAAGCCTATAAGTAGCTGCCAGAACGAAAAAGCCCCTACATAAATTGGCGACTCTGCTGGGGATTAGGCCGCTATCTTCACCAATACTTCCAACAAAGAAGACCAGAAGCAATAAACCAAAGAAAATAAAGAGATAAGAACATTTCCTCTTTCTTGTTTTTTTCTTTTGTTGGCTATCTACTTTGCATAACAAGCATAATAAGGGTTGCTGACATGTGCCTTTTGCTTGTGTCTTAGATCTCCATTCTCAAGCAAAACCAAATCTTGTACGAGGGCTGGGGCTTTAGGCAAATCCATCATTCAGGCCATTGAGCAAACTACACATGCAAACTCCAAAATACTTGGGGGCTTCGGGCCAAGAAAATCTATAAAAATAAAATAAAATAAAAATAAAAAAAGGGAGTCAAGCATAGGAACTTCAAAGTTTCTCATGCTAAACCAAGCTATACCTCGGTTCCAAGAGCTGTGCACTTGCCTTATTTCAAACCTTCTTAGCCCATATCCTATTTCAAACATCATGCCAGAGTATATGCTCCCTAACCCCCAAAAGCTCAATTTATCCTTGCAATAATTCAACAAGCTCATTACATCTCTGAAAGAAAACTCAAAGCAGCCTCAACAACTAGCTTGTTCTCTGTCTCATCCAAAGTCTCTCTGGTCAAGCAATTCAAATCTTCCATAAGCCTTCACATTGCAAGTCAAGATGAAAGTAACCAAAAACTCACCTTCGTACCATCAAGTTCCTAACAAATCAATAAGAAGATGGCATTTCTCATGCTTTGGAACCTCTCAATCAAGCCTGAAATAAGAAACAAGAGAGTACATTGGCCAGATCAGGTGCTGGAAGGGAACTTTTTTGGGATTATGTGGGTTTGTGGGCTTTGTTTGGGATTATGCTTAATTTTGGTAATGAGGACTAGTAGTTTTAGTGCCGTTTTTTTTTCAGTTTTAGTTTTATTTTTAGCATGTTAGTCTATTGCCCTTTTGGGATTGGTGTTTTAGACGTCATGTTGATGTCTTTAATTGTATTGTTTAAGTTTATCTTTGATAAAAATAAAAATGGTTAAATACTTTTTCGGTCATTGGGTTTTACATGAAAATTCAATTTGGTCACTAACAAAAAAATTTAGCCATGTTGGTCATTATGTTTTCCTAAGTTTACAATTTATACACATTCCGTAATCTTCAGTTAAGTACAATTTTTTATTTTTTTTAGGAAGCACCTTTAGTCTTCTTTCTCTAACTCAATGAATTAGGTTATATTGTGCTATTAGGGTTTAACAAATTAAGGGAAATCTTGGGTTGAAATCAAAACTATGAGGTATTAGAAAAATAAAAAAACCAAACCAAATTAAAATGAAATCAACAACTTACCAATATATTTTGGTGCTGTATCACCTTGATTACGTCTCCTTGTCATCCGAAGTCATAATTACGGTTCTCACTCAATCGATTCATGCTTCAATATAGATCCAATTCATGCTTCAATATATAGCATCCATATCATGACCTTATACCTCACAATTCCGATTTCAACCAAAGATTTCTCTAAATTTATTAAACCCTAATAACACATATGCTAACTCATTGAGTTAGAGGAAGAAGATTGAACGTGCTTCATAAAAAAAAATAATAATAAAACTGCACTTAACAGAAGATAACAGAATGTCTATAAATTGTAAATTTTAGGAAACATATAAAGACTAATTTGGCTAAACTTTTTTCTGAGTGACCAAAGTGAATTTTCGTGCAAAACTCAATGACAAAAAATCTATTTAAATAAACATAAAAACTTAATGGCATTGGGAAGAATTTTAATAGAAATTGAAATGTGTACTTAATAAAATTGAAAATTACAATGATAAAATTGACAAAATTAAAACTACTGAAATCAAAGCTGTAAAACTGATAAACTACATGGACAAAAAATTAAGGGAAATATCTCTAAATGCCACCTTTTTATAATCTTAACTGAAAATTCCACCTCTCCCTAATTTTTTTGCAACTATCACCTATAAATATATATTTATTGTCCACTTATTGCACATATATCACTTTTTCTGATATTTTGGTTCTCTCTCAGCTCGCTCGGCTCCTTCTTCACTCTCTCTGTGTTCGCTTGCTCTCTCTCTCTCTCTCTCTCTCTCTCTCTCTCTCTCTCTCTCTCTCTCTCTCTCTCTCTCTCTCTCTCTCTCTCTCTCTCTCTCTCTTTCTCTTTTGAATCGCGAAACCCTCCCTCGACCCCATCTTTTAGGTATGTCTCATGAATAAATTGTGTTGCCCATCAAATAATCTAAGAATCCGGGGGGACATAGTACTGTATTAAGTTACCTAGCTTAAATTGGAAGCGTTACCAGCTGCAGCCTAAGGCCACATGAAATATAAAGAAAGAACTATGGATATGTAGAGTCATCCTAAACAAATCTTGTTGCCTATCATATCATTGGAGATGAAGAATCCATAAGAAACAACCTAAATTAACTTTTCTTATCTTGTTAAATATCAGTGTCATCCGACAATGCACATTACAAAATTTTGGTTAACAAAAAAAAGTATGATAGATGCGAAGTTCATAAATTTGATTTTAAAAGTACTAAATCTTGAACATGTCCGGTTCATAACCATAGTCAAATCTTTAATATAACATATACTCAGTTCATCAATACAATGAAAAATCAATCGTACCACATATCTAAATCATAATTTCAATGGAAAATACCTTTATACAAATACTATTCTCCTCTGTTTTTCTTTCTCTAGCTGTCATTAACATCCTTAGGTTGGTCTCTCTCTCTCTTTATCTTATACATGTTCATATATTGGTAGCAAACCACATCGAAAGGCTATTGAGACAGTTTTTAACATCTCTAATAGGAAATCACCAAATATATATATACACCACAAAATTAGTATAAAAACATATGAACATAAAAACAGAAAATAATAAATAAATAAAACTAATATTAACAACGATAGATCATTACACAATTTAGAGTAACCCATCAACAGCTGATGAATTGATTGTTTTTGTTGGGGATGAAAGCAAGTGTTTCTAAAACAGAGAATAAAAACATAAAAGTTTTTGAATCTTAGATTCCCTTTTTAACTTTTTGTTCCTTTTCGTTTGTTTTCCCACAAAGCACAGGAATATTATTAGGTATCCATTCCCATCATTTATCATAGACTACAACTAAACAATGGCTCTGAAATGCTAGCAAAAAATTAGAAATAAAAGAAAACAGAAGCCAAACACACACAAAAATTCACACACATTCAATCACAAAAGAAGCGTAAAATATGTAGCACCAATAAACGCTATGACTCAAACAAGTCAAAATTTAGATAAAAATAAAAATGTCCTAGAGCTATAGAGAAAATCTCACCAAATCAAACACGTTAGTCATTTCTTTTCCTTAAACACAGAAATAGAAAAGCAAAAAAAAAAAGGGGGGGGGGGAAACAGTTTCACCTTTCCTTCCATTTCCTATATTAACCATTTCAGTTTTGAAAAAAGTTGGGAATCTCATTGCTCTGTTAGTGGTTCAAAATAAGCAAATTAAAGAAAACAGAGGAAAAGATTGAATATCAAGATGAAGAGTGTGTTAAAAGGAGAAGACAAATAAAAAGTCTAGAGATTCCCAGGTATTGCATTTGGAATTTCCCTTTTCCACCACCAAATGTCGGTTTGTGTGTTGGCTCTCTATGAGGTTAACAATTCTATCATTCAATATACCAAAGTTTCTCTTTTTTTCTTTTTTTTTCTTCTTCCGTTTTATTTTACAATAAACAAAAGAAAACCACGCTGAAGAAAAATTAATAATATACTTTTTAGAAGAAACGAAAAATAGAGCATGAAAGATGTGTCTGTGTGGTGGATGTACTAATATGATATGAAAGTTAAATAAGAAGGAAAAAAAAAAACCAGGAATCCAATAAACGTAGCTGATCAATTGAAATATTATAAAGTGATTCTTTAGTTCTAACCTTTGTAAACAAAACAATAGCTAATGTATATGGATCCTCAATTGAAAACAAAACTAATGATAAAATTCAGAGTAAAAACAACAACAAAAACGTACATATCAAAATCCAGAGGCTTTCTTTACCTGTACAAAAACTCTACAAACTATATGATGTGAAAGTCAAAAAAGAAAAGAAGAAAAAAAGAAAAAAAAAAGAAAAAAAAAGAAGAAAGCCCAATTGTCAAAACACTCAAAGGATTCACCAACATGCTCAGATATTGTAAACATCTAAACCTATCATTACAACAACAAATTAACACCAACCAATTGTCAATTGATGACTTAAAAAAATTAATTGAAATTTCAACCTAAAAACTCACCTCTTGCTTAACAAAACCGAAAACACCAACTAAACTGCTGTATCCAAAGCAACGAAAGAACACCTGCAAAATATCAAAGAAAACACGGTTTAAAAAAATAAAGAAGAAAAAGGAAGAAAAAACAGAAAAATTGGAGAAGAAAACACATATATCAATATATGAATCAATCAAAATGAAAACAACATGAATTAACAAAAGAGAAATTACCTGAACAACAAAAACCATAAATCAAACACAACCCAAAACAATTATATAAAAAAAAAGAGGAAAAACAATCACTATATGAATCAACAAAAATGATAAAAAATGAAGATCCAAAAAGAAAACAAATTATAAATATAACTAACAGATCGATAGAATCGGTCAACCAACAATTGGTAGAATCAATCGGTAGTGTTGATGGTTATTTTCTTAATATCTGTGGGATTATGTGAAATTGGTTTTATTTTGATTGCTTGGGTTTCAGTTAAATTGGTTTTGGCTTTAATTTCTTTCGGTTAGGTTTTTTGAATCTTCATGCTCATCCATCTGGGTTTTTACCAATTGCATTTAGATTGCTCTGGATATGTGAATCTTGAAACTTGGGATTTTTCATTTGATGTAGTAGATTTGAATAGTGTGATTGTGATGAATCCTTGTTCACTGCTGTGTTAGTGTTGTATTGCTGTTGTGTTCTTGTTATTTTGTTGTTATGTTGTTGTTATATTGCCATTATATAGTCATTGCATTGCCTGGTTATTGTGGTTGTATTGTGTTAATGAAATGTTGTTTTGTCATGATCAGAAATGGAGACAATTGTTATTCTGGTTTGCTACAATGGAAAATGGGTGACCTCAAAGAAGATGCGCAAATATGAAGGGGGTGACTCAAAAGGCTGAATAGTTCCACGAACCATCACATTTGTTGAACTGTTGGTTCATGTGCATCAGATTGGTAATACAAACAGTAGGGAAGACAAGGTTTGCTTAAAGTTCTCAATTTTGGTGGCCTCGAATGAGTGAAAGCACATAAAGATTGAGGACGATGACGACGTCAAATTTTTTATGAAGTACAATTGTGAGGTAACACCTTCAAAACTAGCTCCCTTACTCATGAGTATAGAACATAAAGGACCGACAAATGATGTAGTTGATAGTAGTTGGATGGGTCGTTCTTCAGTTGCCATTGTTGAAAGCAATGAAGTAACTCGAAATAATAAAAATGTCACTGATGTGGGAGGTGATATTGGGACAGATTTTATGGACATGATTGATTTTAGCAAGGTGGAGGAGATGCATGGTAGTGATAATGGTACTGAAAGAAATGAAGTGTCAGTGTAATTTGCCCCTCCTATTTTGGGTCGCGTGGACACATTTGCCCAATTGCCAACAATGCATTTAGGAGGAGAATCTGAACCCACTCGTGAACATTATTTGAGTCAAATGGGTGAACAGAACCAGTACAATGTGGCTGGTGTAAATGATGGACAAGCGTATTTGGACACAAGGTATTCGCGAAGTGATTGGAATCTGAAAATTCAAGTTGGGCAAATTTTAGGGAGCTTTGTTGACCGAGTTACGGTTGATGGCATTGAGAGGCCACTTTGAATATAAGGTGCAATTCTCTTGCACTAAGAGGTTGCTTGTGGTTTGTTGTCAATCTCGATGCCCATGGTGGGTCCGAGCATCGAGAATTGGAGAATACAACTTCATGATTGTGAGGTGTATAGTTGTCCATGAATGTGATTTGAGGTTTGTAAATGACAACCATCGTCAAGCAACCGCAACACTTGTAGCCACTTCATTTAAAAGGAAGTTGAAGGATCCTCGGACAATAAACACACCACGTGACATAATGAGAGATGTGAAACACAACTTTGGTTTGACGATCCATTATTTGAAAGCCTGGAAAGCAAGGGAGTTAGCTCTATTGTCTATTATAGGATCAGCCGAGGAGGCTTATTATATCCTTCCAACCTATTGCTATGAATTGGAGCATATGAATCCTAGCACAAAGACACACATCCAAACTGATGAGAACAATCACTTTGTGTATTTATTTATGGCAGTTGGCGCATGTATTAGAGGGTTTCGTTCTTCCATGCGCCCAGTGATAGCCATGGATGCCACTAATTTAAAATCTAAGTACAAGGGTGTTATGTTTGTAGCAAATGCATTCGATGGTAATCGAAATATATATCGTCTTGCTTTGGGATCGGGATTTGGAGACAGATGCATCATGGCAATGGTTTTCACTAAACTTCATGAAGCCATTGGTGAATGTCCCAATCTTGTTATCATTTCTGATCGCAATGTTAGCATAGAGAATGTGTGGAACAAAGTTTTCCCAACAATGCAACATGGCATATGCTTTTATCATATGAAGGGGAACATGAAACGCACTTGCAAGTTCAAAAAGCATGATCAAATACTGATGCACTTTGAGCAGGCTATGAAATCTTATTTAATTACTGAATTTGATTGTCATTTTCGCAAGATCAAGTGAAAGGAACATGTTGCTCAATATCTTGAACAGGCAAGGTTACATAAGTGGTTTAGAGCTCACATGGATGGATGCCGCAACAATGTAATGACAACAAATATTGCTGAATGAATAAACTCAGTCCTTAGGTTTGCAAGGATGCTGCCAGTGGTTCATTTGATAGTGGAAATTATTAATCTCCTTGTGAAATAGTTCACTGAACATCGTGAGTTGGCTTTGAATTGCACAACAACATTGCGCCCCAATTTTTGCAAGAAAAAGTTGAGGAATAAGTTGGATGATGCTGCAAGGATGAATGTCATTAAACTAAATAACGTACAGTTTAATGTTTTGGATGGTGATATGGATGGCCTCGTAGATTTGACGAACAACAGTTGTAGTTGTAGAAAGTTTCAGCTTGAGCAGCTACCTTGCAAGCATGTAATTGCGGTTTGCCACTTCTTGAAACTAAATGTATACTCTAAGGCTTCTCGGTATTACACTCGGAATACCTGGTTGGATGCTTATTCGGATAGCATTTACCCGGTACAGTCTCACGGAATGCGGATTATTCCTAAAGATGTCTGAAGTTGAGTTGTGCTGCTTCTCATGGCAAAGGTCATGCCAGGCAGATGAAAAAAGCTAAGAATTCCCTCGCAAGGAGAGGGCACCATTACAAGAAAGTGCTCAAGGTGCGGTTCCACATGCCACAATAAAATCACTTGTAAAAATAATATTCCATTGTGCAATGTATCTTAGACAATATGATTGGTGTTGCTTTGTTAGGTAATGTCAAATTTCATTTTATTTGTGGTGGGTTTGGTGTTATGTTGAATGTGAATTCTATTAAATTTGCATAATTTGGGTGGCATTGCTACAACATGGTGTGTTCCCTATTTATATTCATAGTATCGCTATCGTATTGTAATTTTATTGCCTTCAGAGTGTATTATATTGTACTTTTATTGTACTGGTATTGCTATTATAATATAAACTATGAGTACGAAATTAAATGGCCTAGAATGTAACTCCAAATGGATCCATAACATTAAAGTTCTTAGAATGCCAGTATTACATAATTACCGTGATACTCCTACTACACCTTCTTTTCTGATTACAAATTTAGCCGATGCATAGGGCAAATGAGGGGCAAATATAAGGTGAAATGTCCTATGTGTTTGACTGGATATAGTTGCTGAAGAAGCATTACGATTGTTAACCCCCAACAGATTGCTCATGTCTTGCCAAGAACACCCTTGAATTTATGCAATGTGCCTAAGCCAGTCCCAAAGCTGGACTCACCCGTCTGCCCGATGTGTGCAAGCACTTCAAGTTTCCCAACCTCACCACATTCACTCCATCATGTGGCCTAATAAAATCCACCACTTGGTTGGTGACAACCACTGCCACTCCAAACTTATTTGCTACAGCCTTCAATGTTCCGGATATCTTGAAAAACATTTCAGACCGCCGTTTCAAATCTGCCGGTGTTGTCTCATACTGTGATCGGAACAATGCAGCAATGGAATCAATGACAATGAGTTTCACAGGTAACTGGGTGTGATCAATGGCAATAAATGCTTGTATGTCTCAAAGGACATGGATGAGTTGTTGAGCATCATGAACGCCATGAACATATATGTCTTCTAATGGCTCCAACCCTATTAAGTTGGAGTAGGATGCATGATAAAGGTTGGCTAGTTGTTGCAATTAACGAAATAAGAAGCTGAATTCTATGAATATGTAGAGGGAGGAGCCCCCTAGTCCGCCATGTGATGGTAGGAGCTGAGCTCTTACCGTTAGTTAGAGACAAAGTTGCGTCTTCTTGAAACTGCTCTCCCTTATGAATTCTGTTATGGAGTTGCAGGGTGTCCCACTACCTAAGCAGCCATCTAGTATTGGGCATCCAATGGATAATTTAGGGGTTGAAAGAGGAAGGAGCATGAGGTTTTGTGGTGTCATGTTTCTGTAATTTAGGGGGGGATGTGATGGTGGTGCAAGGCATGAATTGTATATATAGAGTCCATATTGAAGTGTGTAATGTAGGCCATATGTCTTTTACGGGGTATATACTTCATCAATTTTGCAATTTTTTTATATATATTTTTTTAATTTTTATTTTGCATTGGACCAAATAAAAAAAAACACACAAAGTCTAATGCAGTACCTACTTCAATAGGATCGTATTGTAACTCTATTGTGCTCTTATTCATGTCATATTGCTATTATACGCATGTGTATTGTGGATTTATTGCCGCTATAATTGTTTAGATATGGATAAAGGAAACTGTATACGCACAAATACAAACAGAGGCGTGATAGTTCCATCAAATCCAATTTCAAAACTTACATAATACAACAACAGGCCACCACATAGTTACATAACACAAAAAGAGGCCACCTCATAGTTCCATTTTACAGGTTGTTTCCACTACATTTTACAATGTCCAAAGTCATATTAAAGTGTCACAACTTTCCTACTGTTGACACATTCAAATTTGCATACTCTTCAATTGCAGAGACCACGACCCATGAAATTCATGACCTCGCCCACAGTGATGTTGTCCCAGTTTCCTTCTGGATCCACTATTTTTGCAAACTTGCAAAATAGTTTGAATCCAATTTCCACTTGTTGTTGCTTCAACCGGGCCATTTCGTCAGATACCTTGAATACCAAAACTGCAATGGTATGGGCAATTTCGATTTTTGCTTTCATACCCTTTATATGTAGGAGATGCATGCGGGTGGGGAGAAGCGGGAGGCAATTACCTCCCGAATGGACGGTGCCCGACCTTGTTCGGGCAGTTATTTCCAACGATCGAATTGACAGTCCCGGTTGGAAACATCATTTTTCAATTATAACTTGTTGGGTCAGAGCGTAGACGAGCGAGTAGAGCCCAGGAAATAGCCAACTAGCAAACTCATCCGCTTGTCAATTAATTCTTGGTGTAATACTCACT
Source organism: Prunus persica (assembly GCF_000346465.2). NCBI lineage: Eukaryota > Viridiplantae > Streptophyta > Magnoliopsida > Rosales > Rosaceae > Prunus > Prunus persica. The sequence goes on from NC_034010.1 coordinate 8,922,545, forward strand.
CGAAAATGATTGGTGTCAAAAATTTTCACTGATCAGGTGAACGGAAACACAAGCTGTTGGTGGCTAAAAAGCACCCGGCTTGAAGCATCTTGTAGCGTTTTTCAGCTTGCTGTTTGCTTTGGTCTAGTAGCTTTCTTCCTTTGCTTTTGAATGAAAAGGCGGAATTTACAGCATTCAAGTTATTGAAGAAAGTCTTTCCTATAAGAAAGAGGGGGCATTCCGTATTAATTAGATACAATGAGGGTAATGGCTTTCTCTGAAAGGGGCTCGCTTCTTCAAGCTCTGCACAACCTATACAAGGTGCTGCTCGCTTTCTCTCAGCCACTAGTGGCTTAAGAATCCTACCAAGACCTTCGAGATTAAGAGCGCTAGAGCTAGAAGCGGCAGCCATTAAGTGGAGAATTTCCATCTATTTGCTGTCTCGTTCGCTACCAACTAAAACTAAAACAGGAGGAAAGAGAAGTCTTCCTTCTTCTAGAGCTGCTTTCAAAGGGTGATCGCTTTACTAAGTAGCTTTCACGCTCCCCAGCCCGGAGATGAGGAGACGAATGTGAGGCCCAGACCATAAGCTAAGGTCAATCGAGTGCACCTAGAATGACGAGTTCAAAAGCCAGGTTCAGTAGACTGGGAGACCCCGCTCTCTCCACAATATCCTTAAAGACCTCTCTTGTCAAGGGGCTATCAGCCCTCTCAAAGAGCGAATTGTGCCCTTCTTTATGACACCCCACCTAGCTTGGCCCTCCAAAATTTTCGAAACTATGTTTGCATGGAGATTTTTCCAAAACATGGTATTGCCTCGACATTGCTGCAAGCCATGGACCAAATCTGCAGTTAGTGAATTGGCTGACTTGGTTGGTGTTTCATTCTCCTTTCCTTTAGTAATTGAAAGCATTGGGTTTGGTGTGGAGTTAGGGTCCATAGTTTTGGATATTTATTGTGGGCTAGTGTAGGACTTAATTAGAGAAAAGTGGGATTTAATGCAATGTGAGTGAAATCAGTAGGGAAGGTAATGGCTGCAAGCAGGAGTTAATGTGATGAAAGTTTTCTCTTCATATAGCTAGGTTGAAGTTTTATATAAGCAGGTATTAATGAGCTGGAGTAACTAATTGACTAATTGGTGGGAGGGATTGGGGGGAGTAATTGGCGCTGGAAGTTAGCGGAAGTTTTTGGCAGGAGTTATTGGGCGGGACTAATTACCCAATTGGCTGTATGACGATTTCCCTATATTTGTATTTTGGAATTTCCAAATTTGGTCCTTTTCCCATTTTATAATTTAAAGAATTTGCCTAATTTTCCTAATTGACCAACCAATTTCCAATTTCCAATAATCCAATTTCCCATTTTTTCCATTTCAATTGGTTTCCAATTTTCCTATTTCGTATTTGCCTAATATCCTTTTTCATATGTGCCAATTTACTTTGTGGCAAATTCAATACGATCCCAAATTTTCAATTTTATTTGCAGTGCTTTGTATGTGTTTTTCGGCCATATAACGTTTCGTTGTTCTTCAGATTTTGCCATTTTCAATTTTTGTGTCATTTCAGTAAATTCGTTTGAAAATTAGCAATTTCCCAATATGGTAATTTGCCGATTTTCCAATTTTGCAATTTCGTTTTGTATTTTTTTCAAATTTCCAAACATTGCTTAGTTACATTGTTCAATTTTGGCCTGAAATCCACAATTTCCAATTTCCCGTTAAGGTTTGGTTTTTTTGTGTTTGTAATCCAATTGTAGTGCTGTTATTGTAATGCTCTAGTGCTCTAATGCTCTAAATTTCAGCCAATGAGTAAATAGGGTACATTGCAATCCAATCAATTTAATGCACCAACAACGTACCCAATTTCATCATATATAGACATGTAACTAACTTATTCAACACAATATAAATTTGACAAGTTCCTATACATAAATGAAGCTTCCTATATATAACTCAAGCATAGGCAGCTTCTTAACGTCGGGTTTGGGAAAGGTAATTATTCTTAACCTACTCAAAGGCAAACATTCTCCAGTAAAGCTTACCATATTGTTGTTTACAAGTTTTCAATAGGTACAACTGGAGACTGAATGTACCTTTGAAATTTTTTTTTCCAGACTGTAGCTGTGTATTTTCCCCAACGATACTTAAAGATGTCAGACATACGCCCTGCAAACGACCATGTCAGTTACTCGGAAGACCAACTGTGGCACGTGCCGTTCCCATCTCCACCTCTGACTCCAAATCACGATCCCACTTCATCTGGAAGTGAGGCTGAGAGCAATGATCTGCTTGACAAAATCTCTGCTGTGAAGCTCGACCTCCAATATTTGTTTAAGGCAACAGATTGGTGGGAGAGCAAATGTGATATTCATGGCCAAGTTATGGGAAACTTGGCCAACAAGTTGAACAAAGCATATGCTGGAGAAGTGAAGCAAACTCTAAAAGAAATAATTCGGAGCAAAGAGTTAGAGTCCCTCAAGTTAAAATTGGAAGAGACAAACAAATATGTTGTCCAACAATTCACAAAATCTGAAGAATATAACCATGAAATGGTTGAAAGTTTCAACAACGGCTTCAAGATTTTCCGAGATTATGCTTCGGTCATCTCACCATACTACAATTGGAGTGAAATTGATGTAGCTGGTGTCTGCAGGTGCTGAACATGGGTGGAGAAGGAATGGCTCATCATAGCCTCGTGCATGCAGCGAGGATGAAGGCCAAAGACATGGATCTTTTGGTGGACCTCTAAAAATTTGCATTTGCCAGGTTTTGTGCAGCTGGGTAAGGGTGAGTGCTAATTTGGTTCATGTGGTGCTCGGATATGCGATGTGAAAGTGTTGACTTCGTTTTCCCTTCGCGGGATAGTATTGTTAGGGTTTGGTGGCCATTTATTTTGCATGTATAAAATGTAGTTTGAAATGGATGTCTGTGTATTGTATGTAGATTGACTTAATATTGCTATCCTATTGCATGTGTATTGTATTCATATTGCTAGTATATTGTACATATATTGTATGCATATTGCCACCCTATTGCATGTATATTGAGATACTTTTGCTACCTATTGCAGGTATATTGCTCTAATACTGCTACCATATTGATGTATATAGGCCTAATTTTGCTATTCTATTGTATGTATATTGACTAAGGCTCGTCAATGGGTTTAGGGTTTAGGGCCCACTTGATTCGAAAAGAAGAAGAAGAGGAGAAAGAAACAACATGCCTTTCAAAAAGAGGCACTTAGTTGCATCATAATTACACCATAAGACGTTGAAAGAAATAATTTTAAAAAATAATAACTATGAAAAAATTATTTATAAAAAAATGATGGTATGAATAAATATGCAAATGTCTGGTGATGGGTTGAAGAAAAACATGATTATATTTGGTGGTATGATTATGTTTGGTGATATGATATGTTGTTCGTCTTAATCTTCATATATGTAATTGTTGTATTAATAATTGACACAAATTAATCTTGTAATCATCCAATTATTAACTAGTAATGAGTAACGATAAGTAAATGAAATGAAACAAAACAAGAAACCCAAAATAAACACAAACAGAAATTTCTAGCACCCTTTTATCGCCACTGTATCACCAAGGTAGCATCAGTTTATTGCGTTTTAGGCAGAAACGAATTATGCACTTCTTCTGTTTTTCAGTTTTGACATCTGTCCATTTTTTGACCTTTAACTTTTCAACCGATTATGCAAATTTTGTGTTTTGTATATGGTTGGATTGAGCACAGAAAAATGAAGAAAACTACAAGGGCCAAATGTCAAAACTGGATACAAAAATTAGCACAATTCAATGAAAATGAACACGTCATTTCAAACAAGTAAACTGCTATACCTTCATAAAGGGCAAGTACGTTTATATATCGAGCTGTAAAAAATAGTTCAACTTTACAATGTAAAGAATAAGTACGCTAACCACAACGGCAACTCGAAAATGAAACCCCAATTTCAAAACTGAATGACAAATACATCCCTAGTGGTATTGATTAGACGTACTACCCACTTTGGTTTGACAAAATTATAATTGATGCATATTCCTACTCCAAATGGACTATACTTTATATACCATGTCTACAAAATGGAAACAGTATATGTGCCATGTAAGGCACACCACCATCGACTGTACAATATTACATTTCACCATGTACAACATGGGCGAAGACCCTGTAAATGATTTCACCTTGCTACAGAGAATAACTAAACCAAATAGCTCTATCAAAAGGGATGGATCACCATATAAAGCACCTCCAATAGAGCTTCGATGTCTGCATCTTCATATAAAGGATTTCATGACATAATTAAGGAGCACAATGAATTCCCAAGTGATAAGTGAAGACTGAACTCAATTCACAGACATTACCACATTTACCTCATATATACGCCTCCCCCCTTAAAGCCTCTATCGCAAGCTTGAGTCGGTAACATGTGATCTTCGATGGGTCAACTTTATCCAACGAAATGCCAACACTGAGATGCTCGATGAATTTAACTGTCATGATTCCGCAAGAGGTATTGTCGGGGCAATAAGTTCGTAGACTAGAACTGCAGTTATGTACAATAGCGAGAAACTACACTAAATTCACATAGCTTACCCATCACGTTGTTGTGGCACATCTCCAATGCTGCAAACTGTGAATGGTGTAAACGTGGACATCTTCTTCCCCTTTTGCTTAACCTCTTCAACCTCAGAAGCATCATAAAAGCACATATCGTACCACACTCGTGCCAAAGTATCGCTAATAGGGTGTAGATATTTGACCAGCTTGGAAGTTGAGGTAAAAGCAATTTAGGAGTCATACACAGTCGCAGTATGTCTCACGAAGTCAATTTCAATTGCCATCCTTGGGACCCTTGAAGATTATATGGAAAATACACCTTCCGGACTTTGGTCCAAGCTTGCCCATACCCATGTTGCCATGTACCATGCACAAAGTGATGTATCTTCTTTAGGTAGCTGGGTGGAAGGTCAACAGTGTTTGAAGCAACTGCTTTCTTTGATCCTCGTTTCTTTGCAGGCACTTTGACCGGCTCTAGAAATTGCTGCAAACATTGAAATTAAGGCATATAACATAATGATGAACCAATGCAACTAAAGCAGTGAATGTAACATGTTCACATGTTTACCTGCAAACAATAATCTATAGTTGTCCAGTCAATTCCAAATACCAAAGGATGACAGAGTTGCCTTTTTCGGATGAGAAACGTTGCCATGTCAAGGTGCTGGAAGTTGAAGTAAATAAGATGACCAAAATTTCATACAACTGTACAAAAAACAAAGGTGAGAAAACAATTGAATTATCCTAATGAAGTAGAGTTCACATTATTACCCTTGAGCTAATCCATTCGGTATCATCTATAAGTTTGTAAAAAAACTCTGGGCCCACTGAACATGATTCTAGCTGCACCTCTGCACTACAATAGGCAAACTTCCAATGGTGAATTTTGTAATCATTTAATAATTGGCACATTGTAAAATATGACAAATACAGACATGTATATTAAAGGTAGCAACATTTTCTTATTGGTACATCACTGCATACTACAATAACATGAATATTTGATTTCCAAGGTAAAAAATCCTAACCTTATATCATTTTTCCAGGCAGTGCAAAACTCTGTTACTGCCTTGATATCTTTAATGGGCAGGGGTTTAGTTGGATCAAAACATGGCGAGGTTGCCTCAGCATCCGAAACAGTCATTGTCCTCTTCTTCCTCGAATGATCGGTAAATGGACTCAACAATCTCTGGGCCGGTCGCTACTTTCTGCACCCATTACCTTCCACGTCTTCTTTTTCAACAGTGGCACTACCTTCGTCATCACCAGCCACAATAACATTGGGTATGACGGGAGGATTCATCTGACTTTCCGATGGCATAATGTCGCTGTTTTTCCAATCCTCTAACATAGTTAACATTTTTTTGTAGATTACTCCGCACCCGTCCACATCTTCTGGCTGCACTTGGATGTGAGGAACTAAAGCGCCCGTTTCTGGCTCTTGGACTTCCATGGCAGTGCAGGCTTCGGCTCTATCATTGGGGACTTGTGCTTCCATTTCTGCCGGTTCTGTAGTCGGAGTAATGTATTCATGTAAGGGTGACATGTCATTGTCGCCTCTTTCATTCATATGAGGACTACCGACTTTCACATGTCCTTTCCCACATTCATTCAACCCTCCATTTCGTTTTTTCAACTGCTCTATCTCCAGCTTAAAATAGTGTTCAATTGAAGCGAGGGTCTTACCGGAATCCTCCACACACTTTTTATTTTTTTTCACACTCCTCATGTTTCAACGACTCCTTCCGTACCAGTTTTTCCAAGTCATGCACTCTCTTTCGAAGCGCTCGATTTGAACTGGGTAGTTTTGCCAATTCATCCCTTGTGGTTTGAAAGTCACGCTTCAAAGTGTGTAACTTAGTGGACGACACTTTACCCTGCATTCAGTTATAATGCAACTGTTACAATACTTACAAAATATAACCCAAATACAGCTACTGTTTTGCTATTGTATTGTCTATATATTGACTATATACTGATTATATAGCAGTGCCATTAAGTTATTATGATGTATATATTGCAAAAAGGTCATGCTTACCTTAGAAAACGACAGAAGGGTAACAGCTTCGTCAAATTCATCATCTTTTTGTTCAATAGAAATGCTGGTTTTTTCTTCAGCCTCATTGACAAACAATTCCACAATTTCTTCACTGTTGTCAACACTGTCACCCCAAATCCAATATAGCTGCTGCTTGTCAATTACACTTGGGCGGAGAAGTTGCACATCAACCTGCAATTTACACATACAAAATACACATTAGTAAACTTATTATATTTTCATATGCATAACATTATCATTACAAACATAACTAACCTCACAGTTTTCAAATACTTGGCTCATTCGCTCGTGAAAACGAGCCAAAGTATTGCTTCTCCGCTGTAGTATACAAGTGATGTGGCCATTCTCTTCATGCATGACTGAACGCAGTGCAGCCAATGGTGGAAACACCTCAAAAGCCCAAATCTAAACAGTAGAATAAAACATAAATCACTGTAAACAAATGAAATTGAACTTATACATTAATGAAAATTTGCTCACTTGAAGTGCAAACCCAAAACCTTTGATGTGGTACTCTCTTGGTCTACCACATGCCGTTGTCTTTGCTTTCTTCTCAAATTTTTTTGTTTTTGTAGCTTTTTGGGGCACTTTTACTCGCTAGTAATTTGCACAAAGTGCCTTCAAAAGTAAGGCTGACAGGACCCGATCCCAATTCCACTTTGGAATTCGAACCAAGTCCTGTGCGTGTCCGACACCTAGCGAATGTCGGGCACAAATGACCTTTTTACCCTTCTTGTTACAATTACTATTAAAACTTCCCTTAGACTCCTGCCGAAAATTCGACAGAGTCTCCCCTGTATTTTGTCTAAACCCAAAATCTTCCACCTGTTAAACAAGCAAATAATTTTCCACCAACTGCCAGAATAAAATAACCAAGCATTCACCAGATCAATTTCCCACTAAAACGAGATATCAGAGCATTTTCTACTAATTTACAAGATTTCAAGAACTTTTACAATAAAATCCTACGTTTCTTGGTGGTGCGGAAGCTAGGAGTGGCCCGGTGGTGGATGCATGCGCACTTCTACAGCCTGGGGGCGAAAAACAAGTTTGGAAATGTGAGTGGACAAAAAAATAATGTTCTTGAAATCAGTTTATAATCATAATAACCCCCATAGTAAAAATAACTTGATAAGTAAGGCTAAAGTTCAACTGTGTTTAATATAAGGTATTCATCTAACTATATATAAATGTATGTATATAAATTCGTAAAACTGAACAATTATATGGAGATATAAAACATGCACGAACATTGAGGAAACTGAATAAAATGACTGAAAGCAATAGCTGTATAAAAGTACTCAAATTCCTTTAAACTACCACCTAAATGTACCCCTGTAAAATCCGTCAAATCCCCTGGCAGGTCTCGGCGACACAAAGTCTATCCGAGCCGCAAACTGGCAGGATTCAGGGGACTATGGTCAGCCTGATCCGCCGGCAGGTCTCGATGACATCAAGTCGACTCGAGCCGCTCTGGCAAGATACAGGGGACCGTAGTCAGCCTGATCCGCAATCCTGGCAGGTCTCGGGGACACAGAGTCAGTCGAGCCACAAATCCTGGCAGGTCTCGGGGACACAGAGTTAGCCGAGCCGCAAACCCTGGCACTCACTGTCCGAGCGTCCCCGAAACTCGTGAGGCAATGTCAAGGCACTGACAGAACTGTAAACAGACTGGATGTCCGTAGACATCGGTCCGTCTGAGGGTAATCACTAAAAACAAGCGGGTACATGGTGGTTCTAATTTAGAAAAATCTGATAATTCTCCGAAATCTGATAAATCTGAGCTAAGTTACTATTTCTGTATCAAAGATCTCAAGTCTGCTGCTCAACTAAGTATTATAAAAATAAAGATATTTCACGATGCAGTTCATGCTCAGAATATGTAATAACACTTATTCAAGATCAAATATAAAATTTAATTATAAATATCATTTAGAAAAGAAAAGTCCACTCACTGCTGGTCCGAGCTAGCTGGACCCTTTGAAGGTCCCTCCTGTGGTTCTGCCGGTCCTCTGGTGCCTGATTACCCATAAAGATTAAATTAATAAAACTGCTCAATAAAAGAATTAAATTAAACACCCTGCCCCCGGCTCCTAGAAATGCGTGTACTCATTTTAAAGTCACTCCTATGCCCACTTTAGCCTTTCAGACAATTAGAACGGCCTTGAAAGACCTGAAGCTATTCCAAGCGATAAACTATCAGACCGGCCGATCCGGAACCTCGTGGGGTCCACGATCTCCGATGGCCAATCTGGGATTCTCTAAAGGTTCCTTACAGAGAAAGACCCATGTCCTGCGAGTTTGGTCCGAAATGGACGGTCGGATTAGCCAAAATTGCATTATTGCTTAAAATCCAAACTCTAGCCCCAGGGTTTGCGATTTCGGAGTATCCGGGACTCCGATTCGCAATCCGTCGAATCCTACACGATCCTGAAATCATTTAGAACGACATATCTGAATTTGGGTGCGATCCAACGGCTCGACGACATTGCACCCCAGGATCGCGCAATATGGAAAATCTGTTCGGGGCTCAAACGGACTCCAAATCGAGATCCGCGAAATCCTACGCGCTCGTGACAACACGAGGATCGCAAAACTACTCAGAGTCACTTCACTACACTCATCCACGCGCCGCCACACGCGCGGGCAGTTTGGGTGTCCAAAGCGATACCGGGTTGCCGGAAAAACTCGAAACCAAGACTCCAAACTCCTATCCTAGGTAAAACACCCCATTTGGAGTCATTTTTGTTCTTGGACATACCCCAAAAAGTGGCCGGAAATGGCCGATCACGGCGGCCGAAGTTCGGCCAGTTTTCAATTCGAAAATCGAGTGATCTAGAGGTAAAATCGATCAAAATCCAGCCAACCATCAGTTAGAGCATGAAAAATAGCTGAGAAACCATACCTTACTCGAACGATTTGGTGGAGAAACGAAGGAGATCGAGGAGCTTGAAGTTTCGACTGAAAACTGGCGGTTTTCGCCAGTTTCCGGCGAACTCCGGGCGGTGCCGAAGCTGAGACCGGTCGGGAAAGGACGGCGGCGGCGAGGCGGTTCCAACCGTACCGGTGCTATAGATCGGCTCGGGCTGTGGCGTCGGCTGAAGGAACTGGAAGGCGGGGGGTCGCTGGCGCGCGGGAGGAGAGAGAACTGAGGAGAGAGAGAGAGGAGAAAGGGACAAAAATCTGACTTTTTGTCCAAATTACCGTTTTGCCCTTCGCGGTATTTTGACCGTATTTTCTTCGTTACAACTCCGATTCGAGTCTACTCCGTGTCTACGAACTCGTTTCGCCGTGCTCTACGCAACGGCATAAGCGAAATTGCCAAATTCCTTCTCGATCAAAAAGTCAACTTTTTCCCTATTAAATAATACGAGGGCAAAATCGTCTTTTTGCTAGAATAAATAAATCCTAATTTTTAGATATTTTGTTTTGGGTTATTACAAAGGCATTTCTCTTCGCATATGAAACAACACCCCATGGATACTTGAGAAACTCTTCAAGGTCTTCTGCCAATGTCAAATACCACATGTCAATGTTGACATGTTTTTCATTACCCAATAGCACAAAAATAGCAAAATATAGAAATCCAAGCTTCAATACATCCTCCTCATCAGCGCAGTCGATGAAGGCTTTTTCTAGTTCCGAAAGGGTGACAGTTTTATCATTGCAAAAGTACTTCTTTTAATGAGCAGTTCTCATTAGTTGCAATCGGAATGAAAGGAAGGTTTCCAAACCTTAGCCCTGTGATGATACAAAATTGCTGCGCCGTGAATTGTATCACCTTATTACCAACGATGAATTTTATCCCGTTGACTTGGGAAACTGTCTTGGGATTAGCCTTCCTCAACAACAAGCCATGGACAATTTGTGAAGTCCACTTAAGGTCCTCAATGAGTAATAGATGACCAAAACAACTGTCTTCGACCCTAATTAACTGTTGCAGACTCAATTTCTCCTTCATTGTGCTTATCGCGGTCTTTGTATGGGAAATGGAGTACGCCTTTCCCTAGAACTTTTCATCCTCAACAATCATCAACTTTACTACTACCCATATTTCCCTGCACACCAACATTATACAAATAATTTTAGGCCGTTGAAATATACACAATAACAAGCAATAAACACACAATACAAAGGCATATCAAGGCAATAGGCATGAGATATATCAGTGACAACCATACAATATAGGGGCAATATAACCTGATATGCAATGCATGTATGTTCACCAATGTCCCATGACAGAAAGAACTGTGGAATGAAATGGCCATTCCCATCAACTTTCAATCCCCCGAAATGTGAAATAATACCAATTGCATTTTTTACCCAATTTCAGTTTCTTATCTACGCTCAAACTCTCTCCACACTCCACTCTTATCTATATTCCATTTTACAAAATCTGGATTACATTCCATCCACAAACCAAACACCACCCAACTGTCAAAGTGATTTCATGCCCCAAGGATGAACTTCATACACGGTTTCAGAGCAAAGGCTAAAAGAACTACCCCAACTGCATCAATCCTTCCCCACTTAGTCACAAACAAATTCATAAATAATCATTCAATTCATGCTTCAAAATTAATGATGTTTACAAACATACACAATCAAAATCACATAATATGGATTAGAAGAACTTGAATAATTGAATCGAGGCAAAACTTGGACACTCTGACCTTAAGACGAATTACATCCTACACAAGGACTCTTTGAACTAGATTATGTAGGAAACCCTCTCTGTAGTCAAATAGATAAACCTTGACTGAATCACTTCTCTTATTTTAATTACAAGAACACCACTGTATTTATAGATACTAAAGAACCATTTTCAAAAGGGTATGTCCCAATATAAAAAACCAACTAATGCATTCATTGAATAAACAGGTGCCTTGATACCTCTTCCTAAAAATTGACAAGGGACACTATCGTCCAATGAACTCTATTAATTTCCATTCAAATAGGAAAATAAATATTAGTTAATATTAAACTTCCAACAAAAGCTATTGCAGCAAAACAAACTATAAAGATTCATGTGACTAATGTAGCGACTATAAATGAACACCTACAATTTCCCTTCTTTGGATGAAACAAAACAACAAACAAACACATAATCCAATTGCATAAATTGCCAAAACCATTAAAACCACAATGAAACGGGAATAAAACCATAACAAACTAGCAATACAACAGCACTACGATGCCAATAAAACACCACTAAAATGGCAATCCAATAGCAATAAAATAGCAATACAACATCAATAACAATAGCAAAACAACAACAGTTTCAAACAAAGAACAAAGAACAAACTGCTTCACTGTTTCAAACAAGGAATCATCATAATCTGACAATTTCAGAAAAACCCCTAAACCCTAAACCAATTTTAGAGAAGCTCCTAAACCAATTTCGAAGAAACCCCTAAACCAATTTCATAGAAACCCATAAACCCTAAACTTATTTCAGAGAATTTTAGAGAAAACCCTAAACCAATTTCAAAGAAACCCCTAAACCAATTTCATAGAAACCCATACACTAAACCAACTTCAGATAAACCCCTAAACCAATTCAAATTGACGATGAACAATACCTTTTGCAGATGAACGATGGAAGAGGAAGACCACTGCGTCAGAGAGAGAGAGAGAGAGAGAGAGAGAGAGAGAGAGAAAGCTACCCGAGAGAGAGCTGTGCAAGAGAGACTGAGAGCTTCCCTCGACGGTGAAACAGAGAAGAGAGAGTGAGAGCTGACTGAAGAAAAGTGATATGTGTGCAATAAGTGGACAATAAATATATATTTATAGGTGATAGTTGCAAAAAATTTGGGGAGAGGTGGTATTTTCAGTTTAAATTATAAAAAGGGTGGCATTTAGAGCTATTTCCCAAAAATTAACTCTTTTGCATTTATTTTAGGCAAAAAGTCACTTTTGGTCCCTGTAGTTTGCCGCTTTTACTACTTTGGTCCCTGTCGTTTCAATTTGGTCAATTTTGTCCCTATACTTTCAATGTCGAGCAATTCAAGGACAATCATGATTTTCTGTAAAATTTCTTTAACACCCGTCATGTTTTGGTCACGTGCCCCTCACGTGGAGGGGCAATTTCGTCAAGTCATGGCCACCTAAAAGCTGCCCTCTCTCCTTTCATCTTCAAATGCAACTTTGGGATTGTGGGTTAGGGTTCTTCAAAAAAATTTAGTCTTGGGTTCTTCGAAATGTCAAAATCTGCTACCAGCCAAGCTACAAAAATGCCCATTTTGCAATGGTGAAATGAGAGTAGCAACTTCAAAGACTGATAGAGTCGTGGAAGAGGATTCTGGAAGTGCAATACATCATACGTAAGGTCAAAAGTTTTTTTTCTGTGATTTTTTTTTATGTACATGGTTATGTCTGTTTCGGTGTTTTGTTTTTTGCATGTTTGAACAGGGAACACTTTGCTATCCTGGATTTCTATGGGATTATGAGATCAACAATGGGCATTTGATGAAAGAGAATGAACCAACTAGAGGAGCTGAAGAAGTTGAAGTAAAAAAGCCTAAAAGATTGCACGGAGCTAATGTCAATTTCGAAAATGGAATTAGGGATCTGTTGCTTGTCATTTGTGGATTTTTACTTCTAATTTGTGTTTTGTTGATTATGAATTTGGTAATGAATTTGATTTGAAACTGAACTGCATATTGTACTAAATATGGAATTTGGGTCAATTTCAGTTTTAGGCAATGTTGTACTATGTTGTGAATTTGGGTCAGTTTCAATTTTAGTTTTGGTCAGTTGTTTTAGGCATTGCTTGTTGAAATTATGTAATTCATTTTGGTTTTGGAAAGTGCAATTTGCTTGCGAAGAGTCTCCAATTGCTCTTCAGTCATCACCTGCACATACAACACTCCTCCATTCCCATTCCCATTTGCCTGCCCATCTATTTCATGCTCTTTCTGTTGCAGCTTCTCCCACTCCATCATCCTCAAAATACCCACAAACACACAACTCTCTCTCTCTCTCTCTCTCTCTCTCTCTCTCTCTCTCTCTCTATGTGTTCAAACTGAGACAGTGCTTGTTCTTAGCAAGGAAGAAGAACAAAGATAACGAGAAAGTAGAGAAAGAGACAAAAAGAGGCAGAGAAGAAAGTACAAATAATCAATCATCATCACCCATTTTACATATGATTTTCATTTGTAATAATCAATTATCATATCCTTGTTTTGGAAGAAAGTACAAATAATCAATCATCATCACCTGTACAAATAATCAATCATCATATCCTTGTTTTGGAAGAAAGTACATATGATCTTCAAAAGCTGTTACATACAGAAATTGAAAGCAAAATATTCATGGCCAAATTGTGATTCAAACTTCATAACAGAATATTCTTCTCCAACTTCATTGTCTTCATTCACAACTTCATAACAAAATATTCATATCCAAATTCACAACTTCAATCACAATTTCTACACAAAATATTCATCTCCAAATTAACAAAATATTCATCATGTTTTGAATGCAAACACAGTTTCTAAACAAAATATTCATCTCCAAAATCATATTGTGTTCATTCACAACTACATTCCAACCCAACTTTAGTGTTTGCATTCACAACAAAATAGAGTCTGTATCCACCATTCACTTCTTGGAGCAGCTTGTCCTTGGTGGATTCACATTTGACCTTCTCTTTATCTGCATAGGAATAAACTTGTGGAATCATTGTTGAAGTAAGAAACTTGTAAAATTAATTATGACATTAATTATAAAAAAAAAAACTTACAGGGAGTTTTTTTTTTTTTTTTTGGTGCATTAGCAGGTGCAACCACTTGCCTTGATTGCACGTTAACAGCTACATTGATTGCAGTAGATGCCACAACAGTTGAACCAGATTGCACATCAACAGCTACATTTATTGGAAAACCAGAATGCACATTTGTAGAGGTATTAGGTCTCCTTTTCTTCAAAGAGGGGGGAAGACCCCATCTTTTATCAATGTAGTACCAGGTGGAGGGTCTTGTGGCTGATTGGAGCAGTTCCTCTTGTTGTGACCTTTTTTCCAACACTTGGTGCAAGTCACAGTCCCATACCTCTTGAGCTTGGTACCATTTGCATCAACTCCCTTCTCCATTTCAATATCCTTTTTTCTGCTCCTCTTTGGTCTCCCTGTTGTTTTCTAACAATTGGAGGTAAGAGTGGTATTTCAGTTGACTTAGGCCACATGTTAAAGCCTTTCACAGGATGGATGATTGGCTTATAAGCTTTTAAGTAAGTGGTCTTGTGATAACATTCAGCTATATAATCTTCAGGTTTAGCCCTATAGAGATATATGGCAGCAACGACGTGGATGCAAGGGATGTCGTTAAGATCCCACCTCTTACAACTACATGTCTTAGAAGCTATATCTATCTCGTGTTGATCATGTAAATACTCCCCCACTTGAAATTCATAGGGTCCAGCTTGAGTTGCCATACAATTCCTAGATAAATTTATCTTGATCTGTTCCAACTTCTTTTGAATTTTAGGACAAATGACCCCATCATGTTTTGACATGGCTTCCCTCTTCATTTGCAACCTTTTCATAAGGTTACACCTTATCATTTCAAGCATAGTTAGTATAGGTTTATCTCGAGCATCCAAACTGTAGCTATTAAAGTCTCACACATGTTATTTATTAACATGTCACACTTAGGAGCAGTACTAAACCTATGCCTAGCCCACTTATCTAGGTCTTTTCCCATATACCATTCATAAGCTCCTGAATTCAAATCTTCCAACTTATTCATCTCAACCTCAAACTCATACCTATTAGACGCCCTAGCTGCACTCCATAACAGATCCTTGAACACTTTGCCTTTGAACTTTTCCTTGAAGTTCCCATACATGTGCCTAATACACCACCTATGTTGTGCTTCAGGCACTACAATGTCAAATGCTTTGTCAAGTCCCTATAAAACAATAATCAGATAGCAATTAATAGGTGCAAAAAATTAATCTCACATCAATCAAATAATAATTATCCCTATGTTGAAACCATACATTTTGTTGATCAAATATGAATATCCATCCATGGTCACTTACAGGACTAAGATCACCAATCAACAGCTCCAAAAACCAGCTTCATGTCTCTTTAGTTTCCAACTCAATAGCAGCATATGCAATGGGGTAGATGTTATCATTAGCATCAACCTCCATTGCAACTAACAATTGCCCTGAGAAAGGGCCCTTCAAGTGGCATCCATCAACTCCTATGATGAGTCTGCAACCAGCCAAAAATCCCTTCTTGCATGCATCAAGGCATACATAAAGCCTCTTAAAATGTGGATGGGGCTCTACCCTTATCTTCATTGTGCTTCAAACATTAGTTGTTTTCACCTCATCACAATACTCCCACACTGCTCCTTGTAAGTCCCTTCGATTATCTCCATGGCCTTCTTCTTCGCTCTGGAACACTGACTATGTGATACATTATACTCCAAATCCCTCTTCACTACCTTCCTTAAATTCTTTAACTTTATCTCAGGCTCATCCATGATACGACCTAAATATTTTTTAGCAATATACACACAGTTGACATGTGGGTTAGTAGGAGTTCGCAAGCAAGTATGCTTGTCATTAAAGCTTTTGATTTGCAGGGTTTGCTTTAGTTGCATAAATGAAGCATGCAACATCCAAGTGCAGTTTCTACACTTAGCAGTGAGCCTCCTCTTATCATTTTTCACAAATTTAATTGCATAGTTGCCCATCACTGAATAATTCTTCAAAGCTGTTTTCAAGTCTTCCTTTCTTCCAAATAACATTCCCTTTTCAAACTTAGGGTTATTCAAGTCTTCCTTGCGAAACTATGGATATTTCCTCCTCCTTTCTGCTAAAATATGAAAACTATGAGAGAATATTTGTTTGTGGGAATTTTCTGTATATTCTTCTCCTTGTAGGAGGTCATGTTTATAATACAACGAAACCTGAATAGGCAAGTAAATAATAAATTCCTAAATCTATTTGCAGTAGGAAATCAGGAATAAAGTAAATCAATTACAATTATAATAGGAATTCTTGGTGTGTAAGGAAAGTAAGTCAATATCCACAAGTCACGCCAACACTTTCACCTTCCTCACTTGAATAATTGTTAGGCAAGTGAAATCATTTCTCTGAGTTGTTACCATCACTGTCTTCTTCATCCTCAAAAGCCACAAAATCCTTAGACAGATAAGTATTTCCCACTCTTCCAAATTTGGACCGTATATTTGCATCAAACAAGTCATTGTCATCTAGGGCAGCGTCATTGTCAGTTTCATAGATTTCCTTATCAGACTCATCACCACTGTCCTCTATTCTCCTCCTCCTACCCTCAACATAAGTGTCTTCTTCACTGTCCTCTTCTTCACTACCCTCTTCTTCACTACTCTCCTTTTCTCTATCTTCTTCATGAATAACATTCTCAACAATTTGAGAATGCACAGGAACCTCTACAGTTCCTACATTTTCATTCCCCACTTGTACATTGACTTGAGTCACCTGTGATTGTTGACTAAAAAGCTCATCAAAAAACTCATCTGGGACCTCATCAAATGCTCCAGTATAAGGAAATTGGGTAGCCCAATGTCTGAAATTTTGTTGACAAAAACAACGTTTATATAATTGAAATTGTTGTAAATGATAAGGTGATTAGGTGATAAGGTGATAAGGTGGAGCCCACCACATGTTGGAAGGGGCTTTGCCTACAAAAGGGTTCACCCCTCCTTGTAATGGATGGATTGTATAATACTGAAAAGAGGAACCAATCCTACTATTTTCCCTGCTTCTAAATTCTCTCCTCAATTCTTTGGTTTTATAACACGTTATCAGCACGAATTCGCTTGAATGATACCAGCTGAATTCTTTGATGAAGCCAAGATATCTTATCCCTCCTTCCTTCCATCCATCATCTTCTGCAACTGCAACTCTGCAAGTGTGTAGTTGTAAAATAATCAGAACTGGAGATGGTCTCTGTTCCTGCCCCACTTATACATATATTAGTGAAGCTTCTTAATTCTCACCATGGCTTGGCCATGCTCATCCAGAGCCTTCTCCATTTCTCTGTTCATCTCCCCAAGTTGGATCAAACCCTTTGCAATCATTGCAATTGGCTGGTCTGCTATGTCCTCTTGCAGAGCTGCCAGCTCCCCTGTCAACCTCTCACAACCTCTCGCCAATTTTGTCCATCAAACACTCACACAAACCCAAAAGCGACTCACTTCCCAAGCAAAACCCAAAGTTCCCTTTCCCATCTCTCTGTACCAGTCATGGCTCAAAACAGACCCAAACAACAAGAAGTAGAAGAAGATGAACAAGACGATTTGAAGAAGCTTATGAGCTCGTACCTTGGTCTGAGCTTGGGCATTTTCTTGGCTTTAGCTCCAACCAAGTTCCAAGAGCTACAGACCCAAGTGAGCGAGCTCTCTGCGAGGCTATGGCAAGCGGAAGAACAAGTGAGATAGATGAGATCGAGAAGAAAAGAGGACTCGAAAGCCAACGCGAGGGTTGTGGAGATCTTCGCTAGCCACCGCAATGCTTGGCAGGCGGAGGAGAAGCGGCTGCTGAACCAGATCGACGCGGCCCACCAAGAAATTGCTCACCTCCATGGAAGGATTGTGGAGTTGGAGAAAACCCAGGACGAGTCGAGCGCTAGGATTCAAGATTTGGTTTGGAGAGAGAGGTTGGGGAGAGGGACGACATGATTGGGTTCATGGCCAGCAGAGGCGGTGAAGCTGAAGAAGACGACCACTTTGGCCTCCTCCAACCACAACAACAACATCAAGTCAAGGATGATGTGAATGTGTATGACAATGCCATTGCCTTTGGCTTTGACTCCCACTTGGTGGCCGATGCTTCCAAGCTCTGGCAGGCACTGGAGATCTAGCAAGCATGCCTGAAAAGTGAGCCTATGCTGGAGTATATTTATTGAAAAGTGGGATACACAGCAAGTTGATCAGCCTAGTGGAAAGCAAAATCCTACATGGAAGTAAAGGAAACAAAGGATTATTGCCAGGGATATGAACACCCACCGAAATAAAGGGATAAGTACTCTGTCTCACTCTATCTCCTTCAATTAAATACATTATTAAAATACCTACAGAATTTAATACTCATGACCAGTGTAGATTGCAGGTGGAAAGAAGAAAAGCCAATGTGATATATCTAGCTTTCCACTAATATATCAGTATAATAATATTACACTATTTGATCGTGGTGTTAATAAGAACCCACAAATAATTGTCTTTACTTTATCCATATATATGGTAATTTTATGGACGCCACCTCCTATATTTTTTTTGTGGTGGTTTTATCTACACATTTATTTTATTTACTGTATGGTGTAGGTTTATTACCCATACGACAGTATTTATTTAAAAGGGTAGCGCGGATTTATCGTCCATGCCTTTACTTTTATTTAAATGTATGGAGCAGAATTAGTGCCCATACAAGCACGTTTACTTTACGTTTACTTTATCGCACATTTACTTTTATTTAAAGTATGATGTGAAATTAACCCTCATACTTTATGAATTTACTTTACGACACATTTAATTTTACTTAAAGTATGGTGTGGGATTAACGTCCATACATCAAGCAATTTAATTTATGAATTTATTTTACCGCACATTTACATTTATTTAAAGTATGGTGCGGGTTTATCGTCCATACCAGTAATTTATTTACAAGCAATTTATTTTATGGATTAATTGTGGGGTATGATGAGTTTTTTTTTTAGTATACAGATCAGGACCAGAAGTTCCTTGATCCTCATCATACAATTACATCAGGACTTTGAAGATCCTTGATGATGATATTGATATGAGAGCTGGCAGTCTCCCCCGGTACTATATTTGTAAACATGTGATTGGACTTAAGGGTCCTTGATCCCTGACATGTAAATAAGGACCTGAGGTTCCTTAATGATGTAACAGTACCGTATTGGTTAATAGTGTCGTACACTGGATAATAACTGTACTGGCAAATGTACTATACACATGAATAGATACGTATTCATGACTTGATGAATAGTACCGGATATATGAATAGTGACGTATACATAAATATTAACTATTTCGGGTAAACCGTCACTATATACAAAAGGGAACCTGCAACTCCTTAAATTCATGGATGAGCAATTAAATGAGATGTCATAAGTTCCTCAAAATATGGACAATTATGTTAGGGCTTGAAGTCCCGAAACGTGTACAGAAAATTGTAAAAATGTCCATACCATGAGAATATGTGATTTTGGCCTGAGGTTCAAAACCTAACAGTGTTGAGAACCTGAAGTTCCAACAATTAAATGGGCAACCCTTGAGGTATTATTGCAAATTGTGGTACACCACATATTTCTTTGGCATAAGAGAATGATGAATTTAATAAAGTTTGATTATGTTATAATCGACACCTCAAGGAAGAAATATATTTTGTGAATTCCGGTTGTTCAGAATACACCGTGAAATGGATAATATCAGTATAAACCTCAAATGATGAATTGAGGCTCCCCACATATTTTGTTATATCTGGGCCGGAAGTCCATGGACCCAAATATATGAGAGATCCTGAACTTGAAGTTGTGGGTATATAGTAGTTAATGCTCTTCACTACTATATTGCGATATTATCGTGGCTTTTACTCAATCCATATTTCATGTCCATTTGAAAAGGGCGAATAAATTCTGAGTTTGTGTTTAGCCCAGGCCAAAAGTTCCGGGCTCCCATACGTTGAAATATGAAATTTGGGAGAGTCAATGTGGTTATTTGAACCTATAAGGCACAAGGTTCCAAACCGTCATTTTGAAAAGACGTAAAAACCGCAGGTACAAGTTTAAGAATGTGTGCAATTATTATAACATGAAAGGAGCATACAACAGATGGATTTTTTCCACCTACAATGAAGGTGCAGGCCCTGTAAAATCTATAAAATTACATCATGTTCTGGAAGCCTCTGAAGGAAGAGGACGGCGCCTCTTAAGCTTAGCCATCAGCCTCTCGTGGTCTCCCAAAATTCTTTCATTGGAGACCTGCAGCATGTCTAGCCTTCTCAGTGTATCAACGGAGTACGAACTCACCAGTTTCAACAAGGCATTATTCTCTCCTTTAAGTTTCTCAACCTCCTGTTGAGACTCATGAAGCATTCTTTGAAGAGACGAATTTTCAGTTGTTAGCTTCTGAACCTCGTTTGCTCTAGCATGCAAACGATCAGCCCTGTTAGAAACAGAAGCAGCACTCTGAATGCTAGAAGCCATTGAGTCATCAATAGCCTCTTCCTCAGACCTCCCTGTTAACAGTATTTCATCCATTGGAGTAATGAAATTCCTAGCTACTATGACAGCAGTAGCATCATTCATCATCACAGAATCATTAACTGTGAGATGACGATTTTGGGATACAAAAGATGGACGCCAAACTTTGGCGTCACTGGTTGTTGTGGGAGCATCATTTAAATTGAAATAATTTGGGCAGGAAGAAGAGGAAGCCATTTTTAAGAAGGTTTCGAAGAAAGTCTTAGAAACACTAAAGTTTCAGAAAAATGAAGGAAGTTGAGTTGAAACGCAGTTGCTCCAATCAAGTTTTGCAAAGGCAATATCTATAGGAGGAAATATGGCTACAGTTTCCAGGATCCCAATATTATCTCAGATCCCCATATTCTCTTTTTCTTTTCCAGATTCCAAAACTTCACGCGGCCTCCATTAATGTTTGTCGGCACTTTCGGCGTTTTCAAGTATTATTTTCGTCAAAGCCGATCTTGTTTTGCGGATTTCACGGAGCTACTTTTTCAAAAGTACCCCGAGAATCTCGCAATTTTCCTATGGTTAATTTGAAATTCACCGGTTCTACCTATTCCTCTTATTTGTGTATAAATGTGTTACTAACGAAATTTTCTTTACAGAAGACATACAATTTTCTCCATACCTAGTGATGCGATATCTACTTGTTTTTCTTATTAGTGAGCACTCAATATGCCCGAGAAGCAAGAATATCTCTGATCATCCATTCAGGAAGCGAGACTATCCCTGATCACGTTTCCGCTACATCAGGAAACTGTGAAGGCGACCTTATGCTCTAATCTCCTGAGGTCCTTCTAGACTAGGAGAAATGAGAGCTTATTGTCTGCTCCCACCAGCTTCCTTCCTTGATTGCTTACCTTATCTTGCAATCAATATCACAATTTTTTTTTGTTGCATTTTTTCTCTTTTTGTAACTCTCTGTTCATAAGGGATTTTATTTCTTTAGAATGAACATCTGAAGAGAGAATCCATGCAGTGATCCTAACTCTGAGGGTTATTTGTTTTTGACAGAAAGAAGAATTGTGATTTTTGCTCTTGCAAGATATAACTAGATCATCAAGCGCTACATTATATTTACTGGGCCGATACGAGCTTGAATGATACTTGAGAAAAGTTTCTCCCACCTAAGGACGTAAGCAATACTTGTGTTGTTTTATGCTTATATACTTATTTGATATTTTATCTTGAAAGGTAACCAAATGGGGAGATAAGTCCGTTCCAAAAGAATGGCTTGTATGTATCCATGAATTATTAACGCAAATTTTACAGATTGCAAGTTGGATACATTGATAATACACTACACAGATTAAAGTCCCATAAGAACAGAATATGGGTATAGCAGTGATCAATATGATTCACACCTGTTGCGTAGCAAATGATGTGGATTGAAGTCCCGAAAGGACAATCCCTTGACATGTCAATATTGATATTGTGCACGCCTAATGCGTAGCAAATTGTATGGGTTAAAGTCTCAGAAATTAATTGACATGTATGTAATAATCTGTGGCATGCCTGCAACATGACAGATATATGGGTTCTAAATGTTCCAACTCCCTAAATGGAGATTATCCACGCCCTACTATAAAATAACGCTCCATTGGAGGTTATAATCCACATTCTCACATAATAAAAGCCCCCTAAAATGGCTTGGGTACCCAAAAGCAAAGAAATGCTTATAATTGATGCATGCGCATGCACATGAGAATGGTGGGATCATGAATTGATGAATGACAATTTTTGGTTTTGGAGTAGCTACTCAAATCATCAATGGGCCATGTTGATTGGAACCACGTTCAATTATTAAATGTCAACAATATCATTAGCCAAAATGGAATGAGGCAATTCCATTATAGATGAGAATGAACGTGAAAGAACAAACCCACAGTACGAACCCCAAAAGATGTTAATATTGAAAGTTATACTTGGGTGTTCGGAATGAAAGGGAATATACCTACTTTGTATGACATAATGTTTCTGGCAGAAACAAGGAATGTTGGGTTCTCTCCATATTTACAAATTCAATTGTGCCCCCTTATTGCACATTTACGGAGACTAACATGTTATCTTTAAAGGTTATTAAATGCATGGAGCATATCACCTGAAGTGATTCCCTAAAGATGTATAAATAGCTGGGTTAAAGCTATATAATGTGTCATAAAGTTTAATCCCTTTAAACAAAATCCTTGAAAGGATTGAAATTGCATGAAGCAAGTCCCTGAAGGATATGTGCCTGAAGCACAAAATCTGTACTCAATACTAATGTGCATAAATTGCCTCAGTGAGTACATGGATTATAATGTGTTTGCAACACATTAAAGCTTCTGAAGAGTTCAAGAAATATTTGTCTCGACTTAAAGATCGAGCATTATGCCAACGAGATTCTTGCTTATACTAAGAAAGTATTGAAGCATTTTTATGAGGATTATCCATTGGAAGCTTTAAGGATTTTCCGGAAGTATATTGGACCGGACATCGTATTTTCCAGATAGAGCTCAACTCCATCACCATCATTTTGGGATGATGTGAGGCATATTTGATGCTATCTAAGCATAACGCCATATACGGGCATATTTTTGAGTGAACTTACAAATAGCCCAAGTGTTATTCGATATGCGGACTCTGGAAATTTCTATGGTCGCTTACTGGAAAAAGCTAGTCATGAAGTTTTCAGGGGGAGCGTGGTTTTAATAAAGACCTTCATACACTGTACTCTTTTTCCTTCATCCAGGTTTTTATCCCACTGGGTTTTCCTGATAAGGTTTTAACGAGGCAGTGTCGCTCAAGATTGACTCACAGAAGCAGTGTCAACTATGATATTCAGAAAGATGATCAACAGTATGGCTTAAAGATATTTTGCCAAGCATCAGGGGGAGCGTGCTGTCAATAAAGACTTTTACACACTGTACTCTTTTTCCTTCGTCCAGGTTTTTATCCCACTGGGTTTTTCCTGGCAAGGTTTTAACGAGGCAGTGTCGCACGCGTGTCAATATACACAGAATTTTATGTTACACATGGTTATGTACTCTTTTTCCCTTTGACCAGTTTTTGTCCCATTGGGTTTTTACTGGCAAGGTTTTTAACGAGGCATATTCCATATCATTTGTGGTCTCCAAGGGGGAGTGTTGTAAATGATAAGGTGATTAGGTGATAAGATGATAAGGTGGAGCCCACCACATGTTGGAAGGGGCTTTGCCTACAAAAGGGTTCACCCCTCCTTGTAATGGATGGATTGTATAATACTGAAGAGAGGAACCAATCCTACTGTTTTCCCTGCTTCTAAATTCTCTCCTCAATTCTTTGGTTTTATAACAGAAATGCATTTATCTCGTACACTTCATGCAAATAGGAGGAACTTTATGCAAATAAAGAGGGACCACAACAAATAGAGATACCATATTTATTCATTGACTTCCTAAAGTCTTTAACCTTTTCCAGCAACCATTCTACTAATAGACAAGCCTTAACCCACTACACTACACCTTTTAAAAACAAGAATCTGACGAAGCAAAAAATCAAAATATGACAAACCCACAACTCCAACACTAACTCGGAATATTGATCACAAAAATAATTGAATAAAAAATGCATTAAAAGCCGAAACAACTTGGAATATTGAAAGCCCTGAACAGTTGAATAAAGATCCCACCCAACTTGAAATTAATTTAAAACTCGAGCTCTCACCTTGTTTATTCCTGCATCCACTTCCTTCACCTCTCTTCTTCATTGTTGATGATGTGAAAGTCTAAATCCAGCAAAATAGTCTCACCTTGTTTAACCCTAAACCCTCTTGTTTCGAAATTGACCAAATTGTATCTTCTTTTTGTTTCCCAAGTCGCGACTTGAGTATAATAGAGAAACGCGCAGCTTTTTTTTTTTTTATTTTTTTTTTATAAAGGTCTGAAGATGAAAGCGAGAGAGCAGCTTTTAGGTGGGTACGATTTGACGAAATTGCCCCTTCACGTGAGGGGCACGTGACCAAAACATGACGAGCGTTAAAGAAATTTGACAGAAAATCACAATTGTCTTTGAATTGCTCAAAAGTGAAAGTACAAGAACAAAATTGACCAAATCAAAACTACAAGGGTTAAGGTGATAAAAATGGCAAACTACAGAACCAAAAGTAACCTTTTGCCTTTATTTTTAATCCGGCCCTCGCGATGATTTCACTCCCAGTAAAACCCACCCGAGCCTTCTTCTGCTTTTCAATTTCAATTCTACTTGGTTCCTTTTCTTCTGTTTTCACCCCTTCTTCTTCCCCACCCCCAAAAACCTGCAAAAATCCTCCACTTCCCTACCAGCCCTCCCTAACCTCTATTATTTATTTACTTCTGCAGCTTGAGCTCTAATAAATTATACAAAACAAAATGAATGGCTGAGAAAATCAATTGGGAAATTCAGAGCCAGAGGCAAAAGCCATGGGCAACAAGATCGCTCGAACGACTCAAGTCTCGGCGTCGGAATACTACCTGCACGACCTGCCGTCCTCCTATAACCTCGTCCTGAAGGAGGTTCTAGGCCGAGGCCGCTTCTTCAAGTCCATTGAGTGCAAGCACGACGAGGGTTTGGTCCTCGTCAAGGTCTACTTCAAGCGCGGCGACTCCATCGATCTCCGTGAGTACGAGCGCAGGCTCTTCCACATCAAGGAGACCTTCCGTGCTCTTGATCACCCTCACGTTTGGCCCTTCCAGGTTCTTTTCAATTTCTTCTTCCACTTTTGTTTGGTTGTTTAGAAACTCAAATGGAAAATTGGGTTTCGTGAAATTACAAGTGTTTAACAAGTTCATAGAGTTATGTGTTATGATTAAGGAACGTAATTTTTGCTGAAACTGTTGGATTCTGTTTGGGAGCTGAGAAAATTTGATGTTTCTAACTCTAAGAGTTCTAATTTTATTGGGTTAATTTTATTTTAAGCAATTATTTAGAGTTGGCATTGCTTGATTTAGTTATATGGCCTCCCTGCTGTTTCCTCTTTGCAGTTTTGGCAAGAGACAGATAAAGCCGCTTACCTTGTAAGGCAATACTTCTTCAATAATCTGCATGACCGATTAAGCACACGACCTTTTCTCAGTCTCATCGAGAAGAAATGGTTGGCTTTTCAGGTCTCTCTCTCTCTCTCTCTCTCTCTCTCTCTCACTCTCCTCTCCCATCTTTTACATCTATGGTTCCTCTTACAATTTTATGTTCTTGTGCTTGCTGTGCAGTTACTTCTTGCTCTGAAGCAGTGCCACGACAAAGGCATATGTCATGGTGAGTTCAGTTAGTTGAGGAACTTCACCAGTGCCCTTTTTTCAATGTCATATTAATGGGGTTGGTTTTCTGTTTGTTTTATTTATGTCATCTTAAGGCGATATTAAGTGTGAGAATGTGTTGGTGACTTCTTGGAATTGGCTCTACCTTGCTGACTTTGCATCTTTCAAACCCACTTACATACCATACGACGACCCTTCAGATTTCTCATTTTTCTTTGACACTGGAGGAAGAAGGCTTTGTTATCTTGCTCCTGAGGTATGCTTTTTGTATCTTTCTTCTTCACTTTTCTTGCATTTCTTTATCAAGGAGGTGCATAATTTTGTCCATTTGCGTAAGTTGTAGCATATATGTATATATGTAGTCCCCTTCTATTGATGGACCCCTCAAATAAGGGACACCTTTTAGGGTTCTCTATGAATTTTTTTTCAACAATCCAAATCGTCTATTTTTGTAAGTCTACATTCATAGATCATCCTTGCAAAAAATTAGACAAATCGGAAACCTTTTCGACGTCCAATTGTGTCCTACAAAATCAATTAACACGATGCTTCAAAAAATTATTAAAATTTCAATAACTCAATTGACTGGTCAAATGATATCGGATTGAAGTGATTTTTTGTAGAGATGATCTTTGAATAATTATCTAAAAAATAGACGGATTGAATTAGTGAAATGCAATGCAGGGTGAGCCCTACAAGGATGTCCCTCAAATACGCTTATTTGAGGGATCCCTCAATGGAAGCTCTCTGTATATATATAAAACCTGAGCATTTCATAAGTGGTTTATAGACAGATTGTAGTCATAGTATCAAGGTTGATTGGAGTGGTTTTGTGAAATTGATACCGTGTCTGCGATCCTAGAACTGAAATTTGAGCAGTTCTACAAACTACAATGTATTGCATATTATAGTAATCAGTCCCGATCTCTTGGACCACAGGAGTCCAAGAGATTGTGGTCACTCACCGTAGGATATTAATCCAATGGTTCAAAAAAGTTTCTTAAAAGGAGTGCAAGAGTGAGTGAACCGTTGAATTTACATCTAACAGTGAGTGATCACAAATCTCTTGGACCCCTGGAGTCCAAGAGATCAGGACTGTTATAGTAATATGACTTAGCAGTATTCTAGACTACAATCTATTTAACACACTTGGCTTTCTATAACATCTTCTTATGCATTAAAATTTGTTGAAGAATTTTTTGCTGCATCTTTTAGGAGTCAGGTAAGAAGTTTCACCACTAACGTTGAGAGGGATCTTAATGTTTCTAACACTAACCAGTGACCATATAGACATACCTCTTGTGACACGGTTATATTATTAATTGTATTCAAATGGCTTCAATTTCCAGAGATTTTATGAGCATGGAGGTGAGATGCAGGTTGCACAAGATGCACCATTGAGGCCATCTATGGACATCTTTGCTGTAGGGTGAGCTTTTGTCGCATTAGCATTTTGACCCCATTGAAATTCCAGTACCATCGTGATTATTATTTTTGCTTGATAGACTACATCATATCCATGACACTGATTTAGGTGTGTAATTGCTGAGCTTTTCCTTGAGGGTCAGCCACTATTCGAACTCTCTCAACTTCTTGCTTATCGTAGAGGGCAATATGATCCTACCCAACTTCTTGAAAAGGTTCTCTCTCTCTCTCTCTCTCTCTCTCTCTCTCTCCCCGCAAGCCCTCTTCCCCTTACTAAGTATACAATTCTGTTCGAGTTCTTATCACATCTCTTTCCATAAAGTATTGAATTACTCTTTATCATGTTGCCTCTTGAACTTTATTTTTTGACAACCCTCTTTTCTTTTGTTGCATCTTTTGCTCAAATCTCTCCTTACTGATATGTATTCTTTTACTTTCTTCATTTATGCAGATACCAGATTCTGGGATTCGCAAGATGATACTTCATATGATTCAGTTGGAACCAGAGTTGCGACTCTCTGCTGATAGCTACCTGCAAGAGTATACCACCATTGTGTTTCCAAGTTACTTCTCTCCGTTTCTGCATAATTTTCATTGTTTCTGGAATCCACTTCATTCAGATATGAGGGTAAAAAATGTTGTTACTTTTTTTTTTTTTTTTTTGGTGTGAAAAAAAGAAGTTTTATATTAAAGATTTTCCACTTACTTAGTGCACAATGCCACTTACTTAGTGCACATTAAAGTATTCACAACTCCGTAATTATTGTATGTAGGTTGCACTTTGCCAGAGTGTTTTCCATGAGATACTTAAACAAATGATGAGCAATAGGTCAACTGAGGACACTGGAACTGGACTTGGAACTCCTCCAAATGCCAATGCCATTAGTGATAAAACTTCTCAGGAGGTCGTTACAATGCAGAACAAGAATTTTGCAAAGGGCTCGATTAGAAAGAGAGAAGAGATAGGTAAAGGCTTAAAATGTGATCAATTTGAACTTCTTGGTGATATCAATACCCTTCTCAGGGATGTTAAACAAAGTAATCATTATTCTGTTTCCAAGCCAGTGTTAGACGATAATCCTGATTCTACATTTTCCCAAAATCTCGGAAACTATGGGATGCAGTCTCCTGGTGAATTACTTCAGTCTATCTCCAATGCATTTAGAAGAAATGATCATCCATTTATGAAAAAGATTACACTAAATGATTTGAATTCATTGATGTCCAAGTATGACAGCCAATCAGATACCTTTGGCATGCCTTTTCTGCCGTTGCCTGAAGACAGTATGAGATGTGAGGGGATGGTTCTGATTACCTCTTTGCTCTGTTCCTGCATACGCAATGTAAAATTGCCTCATTTAAGGAGGAGGGCCATACTGTTGCTCAAATCGTCTGCCTTGTATATTGATGACGAAGATCGTTTGCAACGTGTAATTCCATATGTTGTTGCAATGCTTTCAGATCCAGCTGCAATTGTGCGTTGTGCTGCCTTGGAGACGTTGTGTGACATTCTCCCTTTAGTCCGAGATTTTCCTCCCAGTGATGCAAAAATTTTTCCAGAGTATATTCTGCCAATGCTCTCTATGCTTCCTGATGATCCAGAGGAAAGCGTGAGGATATGTTATGCCAGTAATATAGCTAAACTGGCACTAACTGCTTATGGGTTCTTGATTCACTCAATAAGCTTGAGTGAGGCTGGGGTACTTGATGAATTAAGTTCTGCCAAAAAGCCACTGGCATCATCTAGTGAGACATCTGGTCAACTTCAGAGGGTAAACAGCGATGCACAGCTTGCAATGTTGAGGAAGTCCATAGCTGAGGTCATTCAAGAACTTGTTATGGGTCCAAAGCAAACTCCAAATATCAGGAGGGCACTCCTTCAGGACATTAGCAACCTATGCTGCTTCTTTGGCCAGAGACAGAGTAATGACTTTTTGTTACCCATTCTCCCCGCTTTTCTGAATGATCGCGATGAGCAGCTTAGAGCAGTATTCTATGGGCAAATTGTTTATGTATGCTTCTTTGTGGGTCAAAGAAGTGTGGAAGAATATCTTTTACCTTATATTGAGCAGGCAGTAAGTGATGTTACAGAGGCTGTCATTGTCAATGCATTGGACTGTTTGGCCATTTTGTGCAAAAGTGGTTTCTTGCGAAAGAGGATACTTCTTGAAATGATTGAGCGTGCCTTTCCATTGTTATGTTATCCTAGTCAATGGGTAAGAAGGTCAGCTGTCACTTTTATTGCGGCCAGCAGTGACTGCTTAGGTGCCGTAGATTCCTATGTTTTTCTTGCCCCTGTTATTCGGCCTCTACTTCGCAGGCAGCCAGCATCTCTAGCTTCTGAAAAGGCTCTCCTTGCATGTTTAAAACCTCCAGTCTCAAGACAGGTTTTTTACCAAGTTCTAGAAAATGCAAGGAGTTCAGACATGTTGGAAAGACAGAGAAAGATATGGTACAACTCCTGGCCTCAATCTAAACAATGGGAAAGTGTGGATTTACTTCCGAAAGGGGTTGAGGAATTGAGTTCAACGAGGAACTGGCCCGACAAGCAACAAAATCCCGAGAATCAAAAACTTACTGGAAAGGCATTGCAACAAGCAGAGCTAACTGAATGTGAAGATGGTGAGGCTAAGTTGAGAAGTATGGGAAGCTTTACACGTGCTTCTAGTACAGTTGACATTCATGATCCTTTGTCCTCTGAAAAGTTGCAATTTTCAGGCTTTATGTGGCCACAGGGAAGTGGTGTGAATAGCTTCATGTGCGATAAATCATCAGTAGGCATACCTTTATACTCCTTTAGCATGGACAGGCGAGCAGTGGGAGTTCCTCCTGCAGCATCTGATTCTCCATCTCAAGTGAATTCTGTAGGACTTGGTGCATCATCCATGCCTTGGATGGATCCAGTAAATAAATCATTTAGTTTGGCTAGTTCTGTTCCAGCACCTAAGCTTGTGTCGGGATCATTCAACATGAGTAGTGGTTCCAAACAGTTTTATAGAGTCGTGCATGAGCCAGATGGTAGGGATAATGATCAAACAGCCTTTGCTAGTAGCAAGCTTCAAGATATGGGATTATCTGGCACTTCAAAAGGAAGTTCTATAGCTGCGGAAGATGCATCACCTCCAAGTGATATAACTGGATTGCCCTCTTCTGCACGAAATTCATCAATTCCAGATTCTGGTTGGAGGCCCCGTGGGGTGCTGGTTGCACATCTGCAAGAACATCGGTCTGCTGTCAATGACATAGCCATTTCAACTGATCATAGTTTTTTTGTGAGTGCATCTGATGATTCCACTGTCAAGGTGTGGGATTCTAGAAAGTTGGAAAAGGACATATCATTTCGGTCGAGGTTAACTTATCACCTTGAGGGAAGCCGTGCACTGTGCACTGCAATGCTCCGGGGCTCTGCTCAAGTTGTAGTTGGAGCATGTGATGGCATGATACATATGTTTTCTGTTGATTACATCTCCAGAGGTCTTGGTAATGTTGTTGAAAAGTATTCGGGTGTTGCTGATATCAAGAAGAAGGATATTAAGGAAGGTGCCATACTCAGCCTTTTGAATTTCTCTGCTGATAACTGTACAAATCAGATGGTTATGTACAGCACCCAAAATTGTGGGATCCATCTTTGGGATACAAGAATGAATACCAATTCTTGGACATTGAGAGCAACTCCTGAAGAGGGCTATGTTTCTTCACTGGTAACAGGACCTTGTGAAAATTGGTTTGTGTCCGGATCTTCAAGGGGTGTGCTTACTCTTTGGGATATGAGGTTCCTTATTCCTGTGAACTCATGGCAGTATTCTGCTGTTTGCCCTATTGAGAAGATGTGTCTTTTTCTTCCTCCTCCAAATACTTCTGCCTCTGCTGCTGCAAGACCCCTTGTTTATGTTGCTGCAGGTTGCAATGAAGTTTCTCTTTGGAATGCTGAAAATGGAAGCTGCCACCAGGTACATAGAAATTATCTCCTTTCAACTTTTACCTAGAAATCATCTTCTGTAAGCTTCTGTGGAAATTAGATATGGATGGCACTGGATAAGTTGATGCAATCGTATTAATAGCTTACAGCCCCCTGCTTGCGCTCTTTTTCAAAGTAATGAAGAAAACTGGAAGTAATGATCGGATCCTATTTTATAGTGGCAGAACGGATTTGATAAATTATTAATTGAGTCAACAGGCAGAATGTGGTGTCATCCATGCATTTTCTTTTAGGTTGAAATTGGAAGGTTTGCTGGTTTTGTGCTGCGATTTACCAAAATTTTCAACTTCTTTTCTTCAGACTAGCTGAATGCTAGTATATGAATCTCTTATGGTTCAGACTTATGCTTTCCAACTCATAAACCACGTTTGATGTAACCTATGAAAATGGAAAAACAGGAGGTGCTTAAGTTTTGATTAAGAAAAAAAAATTAAATTGCACGGACAAAACTATCAGGTGCCTCTCGGCCCCGGGGTGGTCTCTGGTATATCTGTGATGTAGCCAAAGCTTATCAAACTTTTCAGATGCTTATTGTTATTTTTATTTTTTCTATGTACGTAAGTTCCTTTTTTTGCCCTTATCTACCTACATTAGTTCAAATGTTGTGATATTCAACTTTATCTCCCAGTTCATACCTATAATTATTCAATCTTCTTTTTTTCAGGTGTTGAGAGTGGCAAGTTATGAAAGTGATGCTGAAACATCTGAAGTGCCTTGGGCCTTGGCTAGATCATCAAGTAAAAATTCTAAACCAGATCTGAGACGGAATGTCAATCCCCACTACAGAGTTGATGAACTAAACGAACCCCCTCCTCGTCTTCCTGGCATCCGTTCATTGCTGCCCTTACCTGGGGGTGATTTGTTAACTGGAGGAACCGACTTGAAAATACGTCGATGGGATCATTACAGGTTTGTTGCAAATTCATTATTATTTGCTTGATGTAGTGAAGGTTGTGTAGTGGTTTAATTGGCCGTATATTGCAGTCCTGATCGAAGTTACTCCATCTGTGGGCCAAACTTGAAGGGAGTTGGAAATGATGATTTCTATGCGACAAGATCTAGTTTTGGTGTGCAAGTTGTGCAGGTATAATTTGTCGATTGTAGTATTATTTCAGGGTTCTATGAATTTAGGTCCTGGCAGAGTGGTGAGGTCGATCTATAGTTTGTGCATGCAGAAATTATGTTATGAGAGGGGAAGCTTTTGTTCTACTTATTTTTCCCTCCGAAAACCAAAGTTAAATGACTTGGTAGTTTCAAAGAATCGTTGGGAAATCGGGCGATAGAATGTGCTTGTTTTCATTAGTTTTACATTATAAGTTGCTCAAATAATTAGTCATAGGTCTCCCCTTGATTGTTCTATTCTGTTCTGGGTCTTAATGTCGTGTTTTAACAAGCAGGACACCAGATCAGTTGCTAAGCTGTAGAAAGTTATTATTACTGTTGTAATTTTGTTATGTAGATTTTCATGATTCTTCTTTCTTTTCTTTTCTCTTTTTTTTTTTTTTTTTTTGGGTGAAAAAAATAGGAGACAAAGAGACGACCTCTAACGTCAAAGCTCACAGCCAAGGCAGTACTTGCGGCTGCTGCCACTGATTCTGCTGGCTGCCACCGTGATTCTATTCTGTCATTGGCCTCGGTTAAGTTAAACCAGAGACACTTAATATCGAGCAGTAGAGATGGGGCAATCAAGGTTTGGAAGTAATTGACATAATCATACCTTTTTCTGTTGTACATACATAGCACAATGCTAGTGAAGTTGTACATTATATATTTATGAAAAGCTTAGACTCCCATTTAGCTATTCCTAACCGGTTGTACATATGTTTGAGTCATACCCTGCTTGATTTCAGAGTTTGTATACATGTAGGAATAGATAGGAAGTCAAATTATTGATGTGTTTCATTGATGTTTCCAGTTGAAATGCATAATTAAAAAATTGTGTAAATTTGGGCATACTTGTGAATTTGTGATTCCACATTCAAAGTTTGGCTGCATTGTTACTTGGTCTCTTGTTTTGGAAGGATGCGGGTTTGGATATTATAGTTTATTTCCTTGTCATGGTGCGTTGGTACAGCATGAATTGCTCCTTCATTTGCTCCTCCTGACAATCCAATTCACTCCAATCCTAGGCACAAAACAAGCCCTTCCTGTGTTTGGTGTTTCATGGCATAAGAAGCCGGATAATGTTAAAAAATGAGCCCCAATTTTGACAGCCCAGCCTACAGTTCATCTTTTTGTTGCTCGATCGAATCTTATCCTTTTTAGCTTGAACAGCACAACCTCATTATATTTTGTTATATTTTGATCTCAATATCTTCCGACCTAACATTTAGTAACAAATCCAACTAAAAACACGAAATGCAGTTGGAAATGAAATTCAAAAACCTGTAGGATGAAACCATTAAAGTTTCACAATTTAAGGCTGGGTCAAAGTTTTAAACGAAAACCAGAAACAGTAAGAGACCCGACATTGTAGTCACTGGTCGGCAACACCAAGGAAATTGTGGATCGATTGCAGGTTTAAGTTTTGTTTGGGTTTTATTGCTTAGCTTACTTCGGGTTTTCTGAGCACGTGATGGACAAGCAAGGTAAGTGGCTGTAATAGAAATTATTGGTGTTTTCATTAGGTGCAAGGGGCTTCTATCTCAAGTAGTTAAGATTATTTATTCCTGCACCCGAGATCCTAGAGTCGAACAAGGAGATTGGACCTTGTCCATGTGGTTTGCAAACAAAACACCTCTTACCACTGAGGTAAACACCCACTGGCTAATGTGGTTGTTTTTAGTATAGTACGTGTATGGAATTAAAGCATTTAAAGCATGACCATTCAGCTTGCATGACGTGTTCATAGATGAGAGTGAGAGTTTCAAATGTTTTCTCACAAACGGCATTGAGGAATATTTTGTTCTGCATGTATAAGCCTAAGGAACACCTTGGGAAGGCAGAAAAGTAGAAGAAAAGGCACAGGTAAAAGAGTTCAAAGGAAAGGAGGTAAAACGACACAAGGGAAAGGGAAAGGGAAAGGCCCTCTCCTAAGCCCAACAAGGGGTTGCATGGTACCTAGGGAGGGCATGACTAAAATATTTGAACGTAAGGGAGAATCAAACTTAAGAACTCAGAGCCTATCCTCATTACGGCTTCATTTGTGTTTCTAAGCGAGCATCCGAAGTAAGCATGGGTGATGGGCGTTGGAGAAGGCTAGAACAGATCCATTATCAACTCCGTTAGTGTTTAAGAATTTTATTTCTGTTATGTTTCGTTATTATGATTATTTAAATGACGTACATGATTTCGGGGATGTTTCATATCATGTACGTAAATGAAAATGAATTCATTGAATTAATTGCAAATTACAAGGATTCATGTAACTCAATATCTAACTTTGGCAACAGAAAAAAAAAAAAAAATGTATCTCCATATCTAACGAGTTCAGAAGAACCATCACTGCAATTAGTTTCTTTCTATAAATAAAAGTAACGACCTAATGAGGCCACATACAAAACTCTTTGCGCCACTTCACAGACTAATGTAAAGTGTCAACGGCTATCCAG
Organism: Prunus persica; assembly: GCF_000346465.2. Taxonomy (NCBI): domain Eukaryota; kingdom Viridiplantae; phylum Streptophyta; class Magnoliopsida; order Rosales; family Rosaceae; genus Prunus; species Prunus persica. The sequence continues at coordinate 8,957,627 of NC_034010.1, forward strand.
ATCTCATGAAGACTTCAACGACATGTTTTTCCGAAATGATCTACACCCCTTTGCAACATTTCAGACTCACCAATGGCGTGAGCGGCTATGTAGATTCAATGAAGACTTCAACCATCTACAAGAACCCCCTTAAAGGAAAAGATTTGTATTCCTATATACTATCCCACTCTACCAAATACTATATACCAACTGGGTTATATTTATGCCCATTTCTAAAGTTACACAACATTATCTCATCGAGAAAATGTTATTTCTTTCACCCAATGCTGCACCTAATAATCATATTCTAATGAAGAAATGTCCAGCCCGCTCCAAATCACGAGTCTTTTGGTCTTTCCTATTAGTGATGAAGAAGACTTCTTTTTTCCGAAGGAGATATTGCTTAGAGCATCCTACGCACCATCTTCTAGATCAGTAGTACTCATCAGTTTTCACCAACCACCTTATGGCAGCAGCTCCGTCTTCCAGATCAGTAATCACAATCAACCAGACTGACGTTTTGATCTTCTGCGTTTCCCAAGAAGTTTCAGCATGTTGTCAGTGACATCAGGAGGGGAGTTGTTCTCTTCATCACGACTATTGTCTGAGGTGTGAGTCAACCAGGCCAGTGCTTCTATAGCAGCATCCCTTTCTGCAAGCTGCTTATTTTTCTTGGGTTTCCCAACAAATTGCATGCCCTTGAACTCCACCAATGCTCTGAATTCATTCGACTTAAGGTGCTTTGTTTTATATTTTGGAGGGGAGTGTCCTGCTCTCATCAACAGAGTTTGTAGCAAACTCTTAGGATTGGTTCCGTCTTTTGTGAATCTGCTGTTATCACCAGACTCCTTTGGCCTCTTGCTGTCACGGCCAAATACAAATCTTCCTTCACATTGATCTCCGGATACTAGCTCTTGAACAGCAAGCATAAGGTACTTCCCTTCCTTGTGAATATCAAGGCTAGGATCTTGAAGCTGCATCATTGCAGGGGATTATCACCCATAAAATCTGGAATTACTTGTTTTTTCTTGTTGTGGCCTTTAACACAGTTAATATATTTGTAAACCAGGATTTCAGCCCAGTCCTAAAGGCCACAACAAAATAGCAGAATATCAAACAACAAATATGGTAGGTTCTTTACAAATAAATGCCTAATATTGTCGATGCATGCCAGGTAGCATTTTCTAAAACCACATGAAGAATAGGTGGAAGAAAACAAGATGATTCATAAAGTTCCCAAAGATATTGAACATTTTGAAAACATAAGAATACTTCTTTGACCTTCTTCATCAAATTTTTGCAATGAACATAGTTCAGGAAACACCAAAAGAGAAACTTCAAACAACTAATTATGTTCATCCACGCAAGTTCCATCCTATAATAAACCTAAGCACAGCAACACCCACAAAGTCACACCTAATCATCTAAAGAATTGCAAAACTAAAGTACAAGATTAATGCAATGTGCTTTTTATGAATGCAAGATTAGGGAGAAGTGTTAGTATCTGCATAGTATTTTGTTGAAGAAGCTTTAATTCCTGACTCACCTTCTTTTGAATAAGCTCATTAAGTTCTTCCTTAAGCTTCAAATAGCAGTCCACCAAACTAGGATCCATGAAGAAGTCAATATAACCTTCCAACATTCTCAAATGCCCAGCCTAAGGATGGAAAAAAAGAAAAAGAAACAGGAAAGGAGCAAAGTATAGATTATAAAATCATGGCAGTCAATTTCCTACAATTGAATTAACTCAGGGTTACATAATATGATTGAATAATCACCTGGACCCCATGGTTCAAGGAACCACCAAAAAGGATCAGTATTGAATCGGATACACCGGTGGAATCACGTATGAAAACAGTATTGACCTTTACTTTTTCACCAAAGACCAGCCAGGGGTAGGGAATTGTTTGGTAACGTGCATTCACAGAATTCTGAAAATAGGACCATACGATTAAGTACTGGGAACTACAATTTTTTTAGCACGGCAGCCATAAGTAACACGTAACACTACCAGACTGGTAGAAAATCTCTTCACATAATAAAACACTTTTATCTATTCAAAACTTGCATGATGATTTAAATTCTCACATCCAATAAATGCTCACTCCATAAATTTGAAAAGAATAATTCCTAGGGTAAAACTTTGAATGTAGATCATTAATTCCATGAGAGTTGACTGACCCAGATTGATATGATGATATCCAGCAAAATATTAATGATGACTATGACAAAGAAAAGGATCATTCACCATTTGACCTATGTGCATGTGAACACAGCAAGTGAACTGGCATACGGTGCATACAGAAATGTATTTACTCTTTGGCATGCAAGTAGACCGGCTCGTGCACAACAGAAAGTGATTAAAACATAAATGCGAACCCAACACATAATAGTAGAAATGCCAAATGAATTTTAATGAGTTATTCCAGCATTACATATACTTGAAAAACAGTATAACAATTTCAAAACGTGAAGTTCTATAGCAAATGTTATCAAATTGCCAGATAGAGTTAAAAAAGTGAACAATTCCTCTATTGTATGTACACAGTAGACAGTAAGTCTACCTATGTTTTATTAGAATCCAAACAGAGCAGTCACATGCTAACTAAGCAAATCCTCCAACCCACAACCAAATGGTAATTGATTGGAGAGGCTCAGGTTGTCATATACTGCGGGTCTTGACATACCCGATGTATGACTTATATTCTCATGTGTGGCCGGACTGAGCCAAACAGGTGGATCAAGTATATTCGATGATGTGGAGCACAAGTGGCCAAACTGGGCCTGACACGTGGATGAATTGTCTGCTCTGATGCCATGCTAGAGTTAGAGCATCCAACTCATGATCATACCCGATGTGGGATTAATATTCTCACCACATATGAATATACCACATTGTATAGAAAACAGCCTCTCATCCAGACTACCAACCATACCTCTTCACAGACATCAAAACTTGTTTGTTTTAGGAAAGATCAAAATCAAGCCCAAGTTAGATTCAAAATCTCATTCTAAATATGTCAGCAATAATTAATTATATATAAAACTTTTCTTTTTCTTATAATAAGAATTAATTATATATAAAAGGACTTCATCAGTTGCCCAGATTCTAATTCAACAAAGTAAAACATTTTATCCACCACCCACCTACAGTTCCAATTTATTTCGCAAAGTATTAAAAATTTAGTTTGGACAAGGCATTGCAACTTACAGCATATAGTAAAACCTGGCCATCATCCATCGTTTTGAAAGACATGGATGTCTCTCGGTGCTGCAGACATGGTAAGAAGATACAATTGTCAACAAAACTGAGAATGTAAGGATTAGCCAATGAAAAAACATTTTCAAATTGAGAAACCATACCACTACAGACGCTATTCCAGGGAAAAGTCCAGAACATATGATTGCACGAACCAAGGACTGGTTGTGACTTAGCTTGTTGTTAATGCTTGCATCTGCATCCACCAAGCCAGCATCTCTCAAAATGTAGTTAAACTGCTTCCGAAGAGAATGAATAGCCTGAAGTGTTTGGGCAGAAAGGAAATTTCTCCAGCAGTATTCATACGCTGATCCTTCTCGTTCTGCATCTTTCCATCCTTCATATGCACGAACAAGAGCCATATGATCACTGTAATCTTTTGCAGAGAATCTAGATTTTGCTGTCCCTGCTAACTGTCAGAGAGAGGGGAAGAGAGAGGAAAACCTAATCAGTGACGTTCATCAGAGTGGATTTTACTTGATCCTATCAATGATTTCATGCATCAATATGGGTATTTAAATATTGATTTTGGTTTAATTGTTTAACTAACTAGGTGTGTGCAATCGGACACTATACTTTGTATGGAAGTGGTTTATATTATAATTTTATTTTTCTGTTTCTGGTTTGAACAATCGCTTTCTCATCGTATGGGTATGTACTAAACTACTGTAACAATGTTAACTTTTTATATGAACCTATATGGGGAAGCATGCATTTGAACAGAATAGCTATCAGAAATTTGATGGAAAAACTGAAATTTGGTCCTAAATCTGTTTCAGGTTTTTGCTCTCTTGCACCCCAGTTTTTAAATTGAGTGAGAATATGAATTACATGAATAACATTAGTAGATAGTAGATTTTCAGACTGAAGTAGATGGTACACGGTTATTGAACTTTTCAAAACTGGGTATCATCCTATATGGTTTGGTTGCAAGAATTGTACTTTCAATATTGCTCTATTGGGTTTGCAGAACCAGAACAGAGATGAATTTTATGCAACTACATGAATATATGCTCCTCCATTAGACCAAGTTCTGTTTCCTTTAGACTAATGTTAGTGCAGTGTGAGAAACAAACATCAGGGTATATTGCCCCGCACTATTAACATGGGTTTCGAATGAATGTAAGAATCTCCACACGATGGGTAGGGTTTGTGTAACTTACAGCTAACAAGTCTATTTGATTCTATCAGAGGTAATAATATAAGATCTTTGCATAGCCAAGGAATAGACTTTGATGGACTAACTGTTATCATTGAATTTTGTACTTACATCCTTTTTGTCTTGAGGCAAAAGGAAAGGATCTCTGACGCTAAGCCCAGACACTATTGTAAGAACAGGATCAAAGCAATGAAACACGGCACCCATAATCAGCATTTTCCCTAGTTTGGGATCTACTGGAAGTATTGACAAATATTTTCCTGATCAAGAAACAAACATGACAGAACAAAGGGCAGAAATCTTAGTAAGTAGAAAGCTAATAAGGGAATCCAGTTACACATTAACTAGTACAGCTTTCATCTCGGAAACAGACTAACCGAGACTTGTCAAATTTTCATTATCATCTAATGCCCCAATCGATGTAAGAAAGCCAATGGCATTTTGAACCTGTCATGCATTGAATTTGTCAACCTGTGTGATTAACTAAGGTAATTCATAAAATAAAATAAGCAAGCCACTCAATACCGAAAAACAAAATGGAAAGCAGAGGGCCCATATAATCTGTGAAAACACAAAACTACTTTTAACTCAACGGAAATTATGCAATGTGAGGAACGTTTAAGATAGAACTAAAACTGACTGATTTTGGGACAGGTGAAGTTCTGAGCTGTGTACTAAGATCCAAATGTAGATGTTATTAGTTTAATAATAGAAGCAGGTATGTGTAAATCATAAGACCGTCGATTTCACTATTAATGATTCTCAATTTCACTGCTCACTGTTGGCAATCAATCATCAAATCCTTTTTTTTCTCCTTTGATAAGTATTATTTTTTATGAAGGTGCCTATATTTAACCCAACTTCTTCATAATACCCAACCTACTATATAAACCCAACTATTTTTTTAAAAATTTAACCCATCTTCCGAAATACCTCCATTAATACCGAAACCATTCTGTACCCACAAAAAGTAGTTACCCACCCATCTTACACCACTGAAAAACACCACCCAGACAAGAACACTCACTGCCAAACCCCACCCGAGTAATGTTTGACAGTCAAAAACCATAATCATGTCTTTACTTTTAGTTCTGGTCATGATAAAGGGTTTCTAAATTGGGTTTTTTTCACCCGTATTCGGTTCTGGTTTGTTGTAATGCAAATGAGTGGCTCAGTAGTCAGCCACTGCTCTTGAAGGAGGTTTGGTAGGCAACCACTGAACAAATACATTTTTTTTTTTTGGATATATGTTGTATGGTTGCTGGCTGCCAAAGGTTCCATAGATTTTGAACAAAAACGAAAGTTAGATGGCGTGTTCAGTCCTGTTGTTCATCTTCAATTGTATGACTATCAATTTTCTATTCCTTCTGTAAGGAAAGGGGGTATCTAAAGATTGAATTAATAAACTAATTTCTGAGGGTGGTGTAAGATTCCCATTTTCATTGGTCCTAAATGAAGATTATGCCACCACAAAAAATAAAAAAGTTGGAAATCGTCCTGTAGTTCATAAACAGTGTGGACTATAAAATCAAAACTGTTCCATTATTTCCAGATTATAAATTTATGGAATATAAGAGACAAAGCTTGATATGGAAGAATTTCAAACAAAATCAATTGTATACATGCTTACATGGTAGAGCCATACTAACTACTTTTATATGCAGATTATAATATGCCAAGAGAGAATAAAACAAAAACAGCAGAAATAAACAAGAGACAACCCTCTTTGACTAAGTACCAAGGATTGAAATATCGGCCGACACACCGATATTGGGGGGTAAGGCCATATCTTCCCCTGTATCGACGATATATCCCCAATAAGTGCGATATCCCCGATATTTCCTGATACCCATTACAGAACCCAAAAAAAATTCAGAAGTTTTAACGGCAATTGAAGCAAATTGAAACCCAAAAATAGCTAATCCTTGCCCACAACCCTATAATTTATTAATATGAAGAATCTATGCACAGTCCACTGCCCACATATCAGAGGACACGGTGATCAGTTTTGGATCTATGAGCATAGGAATTAGACCTAGTACTAACTCAAATGAATATTATGATGGCTATGGTTATGTCATGTCTAATTATAGTGGAACTAGTTATGGAGCTCAAGATGATGAAACAGATTATGGACCTACTAGTTGGGTTAATCCTTCCTAACTATCCCATATATGGGAGGACAGTAGGGAGCTCAAGAGAGACCTATGTGCACCATGTTCAAACATGGCTTACAAACTGCTCGGGTTACATGACTTGGTATGACTATTGTATGAATCTTGATGGTTGTTCCTCATTGTTTGAACCTCATAGGAGCTCTTCAATTATGTAGATGGACACTTATCTAAATTGTAATCCAATGTTTAAACAAACTACGGATTTATGCATGGTTTATTCATTCTAATCAACATTTTATTTTCAAACTTTTGATTAACGCACATTACATACCACTAATATTTCATCATATGTATATCTTATTATTAGTAAATTTTGAGTTTTATTTATTCAATACATTCATTGATAATGTACATAACATCCATGAAAGTTTTACATCAAAATTATGTGTTTCAATGCCTATATCTGTCATTTTTGTTGAGTTTTTCCTGATACCTAAAACAATAACGATATATCCCCCGAAATATCTGTAAATTGGAGGCCCGATATTATCTGCACGGCCGATATTTTAATCCTTGGTGAGAAGAGTAAAAAGTTAATAAAAGAAATATATAAAATGAAGGCAGAATACATCATCTAATCATTTATGCCATACATATGGACACTGAATAGAATTATTAGACAGCCTAAAATATTCATTGGGCAGAAACACTTACAGCAAGTGGTTCCGGTGGCTGCAAGGCAGCTGACAAGAATTCCCCTATACTAGGAACCTGCAGACTTTTAATTTGCAAGCAGAGAGAGTTTAAAGGAGTTCTGAGAAGTTCAGGAAGTTGATATTCCGCAAAAGCATGATAAACACATCTGGGGTAAAGGTGGAAGCATTCGCCTGGCTGCACCCGACCAGCCCTGCCCCTTCTCTGCAACCAAGTAATGCCACAAGGCAAAAGAAATCCTTTTGCATATTAGATGCACAGATGTGGGAAAGCAAACTACAAATAGAGATGAAAGACAATGTCAATGAGATGCCAATGACATTCAGAAAGCAATATATATAAGTATCTACTGTAATGCTGGCTCTTCAAACCATTCAATGTTTTTTAAAATACCAGGGGTGAATGAATAATGCCAAGTGCTAGGCAAAGCCACATATAATCCTGGCCAACCAAACACCATCACCTGCTAATCAGTAACCATATCCATTGACTTCATTCACATGTCATGATCAAAATCAGTTTATAAGTTAGCATTTTTTACTTTAATGAGCCTGCAACATCCGAATGGAGGAAAAAAAACTCATTGAATTATAATGAAACAGAATCTAGTGCCTGCATATAGAAAATGCTTGGTTAAGTGGCCTAAGGTATAAAAAGACTTACTTGCCGAGCAGATGCTTGCGATATCCAAGAAGGTAGTAGACAAGGTGTATTATTCAAAGCATCATATGAGGTCTCTTTTGCTTTTCCACAATCAACGACAAAAACCACATCATTGATTGTAATGCTTGCTTCTGCCATATTTGTAGCAAGAACTACTTTACGAACATTAGGAGGTGGTCTTCCAAATATGAGTTTCTGGGGGAAAAGAAAGGTGATGAGTAATAGCATAACCACATTATCGAATGAAGTGTCCGTCATGTTAAAGTATATACAAGAGATCGCATATTATAGGCAAAGTCCGAAGGCGGAGGGAGAGAATTCTTTCTTTTACTATATCCTCATTTTGCACACCTTCGTAGAACAAATTTTCCATACAAAGAAACAGAACAATAAATACCCTTATATGTAACTACTGCACTAACTGGCAAGCAAACAAACAATAAGCTACTAGACACACACATTGACACCGGGATATCTAAAGCTTCATAAGTTAATGCGCAAATCCTAGTGCAGAATAGCAGATATAGAAATAAACTAACCTGTTCGGATGTCGCCATTGACCCATGGCAAGTTATTAGCAAAACCCTGTTAGGATCACCTAAAAGGGGATGAGCCTTAAGTTGATCCCTCAAACAGCTGATATCCTCCCACCCAGTCATGAACACTAGAACAGCACCTGGTCGTTCCTTTCGACATATATGGCATAAAACTGCCTCGATTAAATTAAATCCAATGCAATCAGGTGTCCAACATGATAGTGAATCACGCGCCCTGGGGCTATAACTCTCAAAGCTTGATTTATTAAGAGCATCCTGCATAAAAGTAACAAGATAGGTTAGATCACACCAACTTCATACATAGCTTCAAAATTACATCTAGAGCTCTTTGTTTTTCCCATATTAACTCATATTATATTGCAAAACATAACAATGGAAAGAAATCAATGGGAGCAATAGTTTGTTTTTGTTTTGTATTAGGCAATAAATAGAACAATTCAAAAGAGTAGATAATGAAAGTCTATTAACACGTGGGAGCACGTATGGATGGAGAGTCCCAAGATCATTTAAACTATTAGGCAATGCTTTAATTCCCCGATATGGGATTCACACTCTCAACAAGAACAAAGAGGCAAGAACGATAATCGTCACTAAATGATTGTGAAGATTCCACAAGAACTATTAATGATGCTACTGCAAATAACCCTACCAAAACTTTGTATTACAATTTGCATGCATTCAAACTTGAAAATTTCAAATAATTCTGAAAGTTCCATGAAAGCCATTTCGAAATAGCATCATACCTCAACTAGAGCAGTAATCTGGTTTTTCCTTTTTCGAGGCACTAACTGCTTCTGTGTTTTCCACATTTTGTCTTGGCCATAATCATCAATTTGGTTGAAAGAGGTCAACTTATACCCAGTCATTTCAAGTACATCTTCTAAAAAGTGTGCTTTGACTGGATATGTAAAGCCCTGAATAGCATACAAATGCATTAGCATTGATATGGGGCAAAGAATTACATGAGAGATTCTTTACATTACTTGATGGTAGAGAATAAGGAATAGAATCAGAACAGCTGCCTGCAATACTTGTAACCCCAACTAATTCTTATTTTCCAATATGAAACAAAAGAAACATTTATTAATATTTAATACATTAATGTCACATCAGTTACCACAAGGGCATTGCTTTAACACTAAGATTCCATATTTAGTAACCACTATTTTTATTCACTTGCAGCAGAACCTGCCAAATTCATGACACTTTTCTGATGCAGCACAAATTTCTGGTCATTGTCGCTTACACAGCACCATACATACATTTGCAAGCAGTTAAACATAAAGTGCATGAATAACATGAATCAATATATACCCTGAATAAACTCAGAATTTAGCTAACCGGAATGTGAATTGTTGGTGCTCCTCCAAAATAATTTGAAAATAGCTCAGCATTCAGAGTGGCACTCATTAAAACCAATCTTAAATCCCGACGGCGTGGAAGCAGATCCTTCAACACAATCAATAAGAAGTCTGCAATAAACAGTTATAGAAGGGGAAAAAATTAAATTAAGCTAGGCTGCTACTTCTGCACTATCAGACATTAACATGGATATGTATGGAAGTGCACCTTCATTCATGCCTCGCTCATGAATCTCATCAACGAAAACATGGGTTATACCATTCAGGTTGCGATCACTCAACAGACGGCGAAGTAAAATACCACTGGTACAGAAAAGCAGATGGGTATTTTTTCCCTTCATTCCCTCCAATCGAACTTTATAACCAACCTACCAAAAAAATCTCTGTTGTGGTATAGCAGCAGAATAAAGAAGCTTTCAATTTAAAACTCTGGGTCTTTTTCCTTCTTTAAAGTAAATAAATTCACAGTGTGTGTGTGCCTGCATCTATCATCTATGTCTATGGTTTGATGGAGACGAGACTCACTGTCTCACCAAGAGGCTCTCCCCTCTCTGCTGACACTCTTTCTGCAACAGCCATAGCAGATATTCTTCGAGGCTGTGTACAAATGATGCTACAGAATGCTCCACGGCCAGATTCTATTTCTGACTCTAGTATATATTGAGGAAGTTGAGTGGTCTTACCACATCCAGTCTCTCCAGAAATCACTATTACCTATCATCATACGAACTTATTGGGAATTCTGGTGGATAAAAAATAGGAAAAACAGTACAGAAGAAGTATGTTCATTAATAGTTAAGATAACAAAGAAGATCACAGCCCATTGATCACAAGAATTAGAGTTTCTTCTTTTTGGTCTGAAAAAGAATTAGAGTACCTATTCCATAACAAGCACAAACTGTTGCATGACAAAGAAAAATGGTTTCCAGCATATAGATGACCTAGATAAAATACAATCCCCTCAAACATCTATATCTATAACTAAGTAATAAGAAGGTATCAATAGACACCATTATTTTTTTCCTCTTGATTGAGTGTTGCTTGTTCATGTTGTACAGCTATTGGGTCTTACTCTCGTAAGCTGCGGGAACATGTTTTGTGGACTCCTTGTCCACATTGTTTGTATCTTTCACCTTTTTTCAGTTACATAAAAAAAAAAAAAAATCAGTCTTGAAGACTATCCGAAATTCAGAAAAACTACATGGGAGGAATCTATTATAATAAACTGCATATGCATTATATGTCAAATTATTTCATATATTTCTACCATTTTAAGTTTCTACTAAATTTTCAGGCCAATTAAATAGTTACTGCTAAGTTCTTTAGTAAACAACAAAAGTAAGAAATTAATAAGTGTTTTTTGTTTATGAATTCTTATTTCTTTTTAGCAGTGCCCACACTTAAACTAGTTAAGAATAGAAAGAATAAAAACACACCAAAACATGGTTAGATGAGATGAAGCTACACGTTGTATAATTAAACCTGATTTTGTGCAATTGCTTGCAGCAACCTTTCATTCTCCTTGAAAGCCGGTAGTGATTTGCGGAAGTCTAGCATCTTCTTGCCTTCAGGTGATTCCTTTAAATCAAAAAGAAACTTGTTGGAAAAGAGACCAGAATCATTAGCATCGTATTATTATTACCTTCAACTTTATCACAGATAATTGATGGCACATCTCTAGCACTACATGAACGCAGACCTGGCTCGAGGTGCATCATGAAGTTATTCAAAATCTCACTTTAAGTTGTTATGAGAATTTTTAGATGGATAGCAAGCAACTCCATCCATGCAAATGTTTGAGAATGGAGATGAGATCCAGTAGGCACAACGCAAAATTAAAGGAACAGGAGTCATTATTATGCATAGCTAAAGAAGAACTATAAGGGCGCTTCAAATAATGCAGATAAAATTATGCTAATAGAAGCAGTGAGACATTTCCATGTTTCCTTTGATTTCCTTTATTTTTGTCAAGATCAAAATGGAGAATTTCGAACATAAACAAAAGAGCAACAGGTTACAGCCAATTTATTAGGATACAAAAGGCAAGTGAATGATACCTGCCAAGCTCTTTGCATATTACGCATCCGCAAACTCCTCCTCTGAAGAACCTTCTCCATGACAGACCCATCTAGAAGAGAATCGGCATTCTCATCAGGAATTGCATTTTCAAGCTGATCAAGGTGCTCAGAGTCACCTCTATTGTCGGTGAACTTTCCAGAGTTTAACCGGACTCGATCAAGGTGTTCCTGCAGCAAACCCTCTACCCTCCTTTGCAAACCAAGAGGGATAACCACCTGCCCATATTGATCACAATATCAAATTCTCCCCATAAAACCACTCCCAACAGATACTACAAATTATTTCTGCTTTCAAAGAATTTTCAAGAAGAGAACATGACACTACCTCCCTTTGTGGCCGCTTATCATCCAAATCTGGCCTGTAGTTTGGAAGAGGAATCTTGCTGGCAACCACCACTTTCCCATATATTTCACTAAGAGTAAGTAGAGTTCAATAAGAAATTTCTTCTCTCCGGCAATGATTAACAAAACAGTAAGAAAAGAACAAAACTTAAGGTTTCACTTTCTTAGTCATACCAATAAAGTCCCATCCTTTTGGCGAGGTTCGATATCTGCTCATAGTCTCTCCTATCCCTCTTATCTCTGGATACAATCTCTTGGTCCTTTTCGCTGCGCAACAGCAAGCTCATTTTCCATTTCCACTCGTCAATGTTCGCCACCGAAGATGATGCCTACAATCGAGTATCAACCAAATGTTCTTCATCAATATATGTACATATTTCTAAGCACAAAACTTCCACCCATGACTTTTCAGGCATTTTCTCTGCAGCCAAACAGAGGATAACAACAATAACAATATGAAATTTGACAGAGAATAACCTTTTGGCCCTCGAAATCGCACTCGTACTCGTCGTCAGAGAACTGCTCGGCAGCGTAGCCGCAAAACCCACGCTTGGAAACAAGGAATCCGCCATTGGAGATTGAGGAAGAAGAAGAAGAGTGCAGAAGTAGTAAGGCGAGGTATCGAGTGTGTGTGCGGTAAAATGGATAACAAGCGTTATTCTTGTTGGAGACTGCCTTGAGAAGAAGACCCACTGCTGCTCTCGAGCTACGCATCTTCTAAGGCATCTCCGTTTTCATTTTCTGAGTTAAAGACGAAAGGGAATTGGAAGAGAATGAGAGTCGAGAGCTACAGGGTTTTGCAGACAGAGTGAAAGGGAAGCAGGAGATTTACTGACAAAAACGAACAAAAAAAATAAAGATTTACGGTGGTTTTGTTTGTTTTTGTTTTTTTATAAGATGATTTTAGGTTAAGAAAAATTGACATATATATTCAGTAAACTGTAAACATAAAACATAATCAGAAATACTCACTTTCCAAAGTTAAAATACCCATTTGTAAGGCTCATTTGAAAAAACTCAAATTCAGAAAAAAAAAATCAAAAATACCCACATAAAAAAAATTGTTATATAACTAAAAGAAAATTGTAGAAACAATTGAAAAGCAGAGAAAAACAATAGAATTTGTGTCAATCAACTTATATCTCTCATCCTGATAAGACCTCTTATTTATAAGCTTACAATGATATGAAGACATTAACAACTTATAAATTACAAGCTCATAACTATGATATTTAGTGCATACATAGAATTAAAAATGGTGAATGCTAGGTATGTGGTGGTCATCCATGCATTTAGAACAAATTTGAGGTTTTAAAGTCTCTCTCTCTCTCTCTCTCTCTCTCTCTCTCTCTCTCCTTTTCATTTGAGAATTAGGATTTCTTATTTTCTTATTTTAATTTCAATTTTTTTAGATATTAAAAATAGTTTAGAGTTCAATACCAAAAAAGCTTTTAGATCCTAAAATTAGTATTTAAAAAAAATCATGTTTTAAAAAAAAATCTTGATTTTTTAATTCCCTTTTTTAGCAGGATACCAAAAAGACCCTAAATTGCCCTTCATATAAATACTTCAATATTGATCGTTTATCTCCGCTCAAAAATTCATTAGTTTTATGAACCCAAATCTTCTCTCCTGGTGAAGGTGTGAAGGTCTTTGACTCTCCAATTTTTCTTCGGTCCTCATATGTACATTTGGCAATTTAAATTTTTAGAATATAATTGAGTGACTTTAAAAATCCAATTGTAACCTTCTAAAAGGAGTAACTGGTTAATTTGTTTGAAAATACACCATGTGACAGACTTGTGTTTGCTTTCCAAATCAAGCTTGACTCTTGGTTGAGAATGGGCATTCGCAGCTTCCTAAAGTAAAATCAGAGTGGACTTTCTCTTGCTTGGTTCATCGTCATCTTCTTCTTCTTTTGAGCAAAGTCCAAACCCTAAGTTGAGAACGTATGTAACGAAGAACTCACCTGATCGCCTCTCCATCGAATCCATGCCAAGCCTCAAAGTCAACAACTTGTGTAACGAAGAACCCAGATGATCTCGTGAATGTGGGTCACTGTTGATAGAAATCTTCAATGTATGTAGGATCGAAATTGAATTTATTTTCGAGTAATATTGGGAAATTTTATGTGATGTATTCTAAGTTTGAGTTATTGGACAAGACATTCCCTTGGCATTGGTAAACATTTCTTTTTTTAGGTTGTTAGATATTGATATGAGACGGTGAGATGACAGTTTGTGGCCATAATGTGCATTTGTTAGTATAATTTGGCAGCTATAGATGAAATGGGGTTTGGATCGGTTTGCAATATTCAAAAGTGTCTTCTCGAGTTTTAGTAATGAGAAAATGACAACTATAGATGAAATGGGGTTGGACCGGTTTGCAGACTTGCATGCCCTTGGTTGTTTAGATCTCTTTGTTTATTTGTGGTAGCAAACTTTAACGTGTACAACAACTCGAGCATGGATGTGATGTTGAGGCTAGTGGTTGGTGCAAGAGGATGGACAAAAGCGCAACTAGTGAAGTGTATGTTGGGAAAGATGGAAAAGTATGGTTGCCTCAAGTCCGCCAAAGAATTGATGAAACAATTAAAGCAAACAATAAATTCCGAGTGGGATTTGTTTTATTTACATTGGGGACTCTGCTCTACCCACCATTGGGTGAAGAAAGTTCGAGTTCGAATTTCGGGACCCAAAGGAAATATATAAAAATATAAAATTGGGCCAGGGTTGCTTGTTATTTCTTCAGGTGTTTTGTCTTGATTCCATTGTGTAGGACATAACACATGTTGACAAGTCAGTTTTTGTAACATACCGTGTTGATTTTTTCGTTTTAATATTCGAAATTTTATTATAAATTACACTTTTACCCCTGAAAATTTTGACTTTTTTTGTAAATTCTTGATAGAAATGAGTTTTGACAATTTTCTTTGCATCATTACGTAGAGCTCATTCTCACAAGTTCGTAGACACGTACTACGAATAAATTGGAGTTATAACAAGAAAGTTATGTTCAACGGAAGTTAGGGACAATTTCATAATTTTAAAATTGATTTTTTATATATATAAAAAAAAAACCTAGACAGCTGGCCCAATGAGAGTAGTGCACATTCTCTCTCTTCCGTCTCTTTCTCTCTCTCTCCCATCACTCCCTCTCTCTCCTCCCTTGTGTGCCATAGCATAGCCCAAGTTTCCAAGCCATTTTTCATCACCTTCAGGGAAATTATTCATCTCCTCCTTCACAAATCACCCCAAAGACCTGACCTTAAAAACCAAGGAATAAGCTAGATCTTTTATCTGAAAATTCCAGATCTCTCCCCCTCCAATACTAGATTTTCGAGAGCCACACTGGTCGTTTTCGACCAATATTGGATGTGGTTCCTTCATCAAAAACCTGCCCCTCCCTATCCTCTACCTTTTTCCAAAATATCGAACCCATTAGCTTGTCGTCGAACCTAAATCCGCTAGAAAACCTTGAATTTAAGGCATGTTAGGACCTTTTTTTTTTCTGCCGAGCCAAGATTAGAACTTTATCTTCTCATCTTGCTTGATATTTTGGTATAGGTCTTAAACGACGATTTAGAATGACGGTATGTCGAATTGACTAGATTCCTTCAGATTGGTCCTATTTTTGGATATGTGTTACTTGTATCATCAGGAGTGTGTAAGAACTTACGAATCTAGAATCGGAGGTGTTGATCTTTTGGATCAATAGTTCCACAGTTAAGGTTGTCCATTGAGGTCCGATTGTGTTGTGGAAGATGATCTGACCGTTGGATCGTAACCAAACTCTTGGGACGTCTTTAATGTAGTGTTGTTGACCTTTAGGAATTTCCACACTGTCTTAGCCTTGGAGAACACTTGAGACGATTCGAATGTTTTGGTTAGGGATGAAGGGAATTTATTGAGTAGGGATTTCTAAATCCCATGAAGCTATGAGAAAACAAATCATCTAGCATATACATATCTAAATATGAAATCAAATGAAGTGGACGCAAGACTAAAAGCTAGAGTTTCATACAAGTCTCATTTTAGGTCATAATCTTTCTAGGCTTATGAAAACTTGCACCATTGACACTAATATCAAATATTAAAGAGAGTGTAGAAAGAAGACATACCCTTGGAGAAAATCTGGAAACCAAGGATGGTGTTTAAGTAGAGGGATTGGTCCCTTAGATGTTGATTCTCCACTTTGGTCTCCAAATAGACACAATGGTGTTGTGCCTTCCCAAAGAATCTTCACCAAGGATGGAGGAGAATAGGAGAATAAGAAAGCTTGGAGAGAAGAAGAGTGCTAGGCGCTTTTTCTCCAAGTGGATGCCTAAGAGAGAAGGGAGGAGGCTTGATGTTTCCTCTTTTCCTAAATGTCTAACTTGAAACCCTAAGGAGGTGTGGAGCTATGGCATTCTATTTATAGAGCCTTATTTGTGTCACACTATTTGACACATGAGCATAAAGCCCATGTGTGCTGCACCCCTTCATCCCTTGACCATTTTGGGCTACTCTGGTCTACCACATTAATTTCATAATGTGTCACACTTTGCCTAAGTCTATATGGTCCATTTCTATAAATATTTAAGTTATGTAGGACCAAAACTAAAGTTTCATAACTTCAATAAATTCATCAAGCTAATCTAATTAGTTTAATTGATTTAATGACTTAACTAATTAAATCACTAACTTGTCTAACAAGCATTGGTCCTAGTCAACCTTATGTTGACCATGTCGAGTCTTGGGTCAACAATTTAACCTTTGACTTTGACTTTTGACTTTGACCAAGCCGTAAAATCATTTATTCTTTTTTAAATTCTCGATCCATACCTTTTTTATGTGCCATCTTATAAGTTCTAATTAGTGAGGCTGTGGGTAAGAATGATTTCTTCTAAATTGAATGTGAATTGTATCCCTCTATGCAATTCTCCCTATTGGCGAAGGTTAATGTAATTAGTTCTTACAGGGCTTCCATAAACTATGAGTGACACCTAGCAGTATGTCATGGCTACCCATGCTAAATAGAATTCATATAGACTTAGTCAATTTGTGATTACAATGCAATTTGGTCCTTCTCTAACACAATACTCTATATTGTGTTGTTGGGATATGGTTAACTTGTGTCAAATCCCTAACATGACATCTGTAGGTTATATGATTCACTTGGATGAAATTGAAAACGCTCTTGTTTCAATTCTCATGCTATACTTTGGCCAAAGATTCAAGGAATCATATCTTTAGAGAATTCTCTCTTCCTACTAAGAGTAGAGATTCCTTGTTGTACATTCACATGCCTCTGTGCACATGCTGACTATCTTGAGGAACACCTTTAAGTCATATCATTTTGATACGACTATATAGTGTTCTAAAAAACAAACACCTCATACACAAGACAATCGTGATGTCTCAGGTCTAACACTACTATAATATCCTTTAACCACGACACCAAATAGAAGACAATGCACTTTTAAACAGTCGTTATGTTTTAAAAGATGATATTTTTACAAAACCGTCGTGGTATATGATCTATTACACCTCTAAAAGTGAGTTGATTTTAAAAACACGACGTTGTCAATTAACAAGCATCATCTTTTGAAAACGCGCTAAACCAAAAGGCCACTTAAAGCTTATTTGTCCTCGACCTAAAAATTTCAGATTTTACCCACAGCTCGAAAAACATCTCTCTCTCCTTTTGAAACCCTCCTCCAACTCTTTGAATCTCCTTCAACTCTCTTCAACATTCCCCTTCATCTCATCTTCTCAGTCTCTTAAACAAATCTGTAACTGTTATTTGTTGTCATCACTAACCTCGCTACCATATGAGGTCACCATTTGTGATTTAACATTCGCAAGGCCACTTGAGCCCCTTGGATAAGGTCGTCACCTAGCTAGCCACCATAAGAGGTCACTGAGCTCTGCCTCCGTGTAAGTACTTCCAATCTCATCTCTCTATCACATATCTGAAGCACCATCTCCCTTACAATGTCCAGGTCACCAAGCTCGCGCCGTTGATGTCACGAGCTAGTTGAGCTCGCCATTTCCCTTAAGTTACTTATTGAATTACAAATTGTAGGAGTTTTGTTGATTGGTGGTGTTGTCCAATAGCATCGGGTCTCCTCCGCCTTGTGTTATTGGTATCTCTGATTGCTCTGTCTTTGGCCCGTGGTGGAAATGACATGGTTTTGGACACTGATTCCATCCCCAAACTCCCTCATGTAACAACCGTTACCTAATGATAAGCTCCTTTCATTGTTATACTCTTTGTTTTTAAGAGATTGAGTTCTTAATTTTTTTTTTTTTCAATTGTTAATCTGGGAATTGAATTACATTGAGTTGGGGTTTTTCTTTTCCTTATGGAATTCAATTTCATGCAGTTATTTTTTTCCTGCTAAAAACCCATTTGTACACGGAAAGGCAAGGTAAGGCAAGGCAAGCCAAAGCCAATGCAAGGCAAGGCATGTTTCATCTAATTTCTCAGGCAAATGTTTGGAATTGGGTTAATGGTCATTAAGCTGAAACTTTTGAAGGGGTTGGTGCAAAGTTTGGGGCTTTATTTGTAACACCCACCCCAAATAATTAGTTAATTATTTAATAAATGAGGAAATTTCTTTTTGCCCTTGGGAGTAGGGGTACTTTAGTCACTTTTTGTTCAGGAAAGAGTTTGAGAAATGAAGTAGCACCATTGCATAGAGCTTGTGAATATGAGTTCGTAGACATGTGGTAGGCCCAATTTCGATTTTAAACGAAGAAGTTATGATCTATGGAAGTGCAGTGGCACAATCGTAAATATTGCGAAGTCCCACTTTAAGTAGCAGATCAGATTTTTTTTTTCTTCTGGATATTCTCTCTCTCTCCTCGCGACTGTCTCTCTCTGTCTTTCTTCACGGTGAACAATAACGCCACCACTTTCTATTCAAATTCCGACGTCATCCGATCTCGGTTGCCATCGCAACCTTCACGAAATATCTTCCTCTCCTCCTCTACAAAAACCACTCAAGATCTAATCGAGTTAGCAACTGGAGAGCTCGATTGGACTACGAGAAGAACTTAGGTTCTTCCGGCGGTGTTTTGCTAATTTTCGGCGACTCCGGCAGCCATTCTGTTGAGTGAGGTATGAAACTTCATCTACTCTTCGTGCTCTATCTATTTATGTAGGTGGTTTCGATTGATTTTGAAATTTTAGGAATTTTTCAAAACACCCCATATAGGGTCAACTGTTCAGCCTTGTTTTCATCAATTTCTGGTCATTTTTTGGCCACGATGCAAGAACTAAACTTGTTCCCCTTGTTAGTCTGAATGTGTTGATATAGGTTTTGCCCGTTATCATTAAGATTTTCCGTCACTAGAATTTTCATAAGACACCCAGTAGGCGGTGGCGTGTGGTGACACGCGGGCGTTATGTTGGCGACTTGTTTTCGATTTAGAATTATTCCCTCATCCTGAGCATGATGGTATACTCATATTTGAATTTGGTTACTCCTTAACTATCGAACGGATATTGTGCCTATTATACGATATCCGGGTTCGGTAGATTTGGGTCGTGGGATCATTTCCCAATGCAATTTTGTCGTTTCCCACAACTTTAGGGATGTTGCCTTAGATTTTTGCACGCACTTTGAATTTCGAGAAATTAAGTTTCAATTTAAGTTCGGTCAATTCAGATGTTAATATTATCCTTGTGTTCTATCGATATGTACTCAGGCTCCTTGTACTCAGTTGGAAGGACCCTCTAAGGGTTGAGTTTGCTTCGAACTAGTTGTGAGTGGACATTGTTTGTAAATAAATATTTTTTTCATATTGGCAGGTGCATGCATAATTATATTTTGGTTGGGTTTGAAATATGATTCACTGGATTTGGATGTCGTGCAGTTTTTAATGATTTTATGTTGTACTTTGGTTATGCATAAATGGAATTGGGTATTATTATTGTAATTATAAACATGTAGTTTGGGATATTGAATTTATGTGGTTACGCACCACTTATTGTACCTTCCCCTGGTTCGTTATGGAAAGGATGGTGAAATTATAGAAAATAATTATAGTTGGTCTTTGGGACACATTAGGGCACACACATACTCTTTGGGAGGTGTGTCAGGATGTTTGTGTGTGCACGTATGATGGGATTTAGCCTCATGGTAACGCCGTGTATGCTGGGGAGCAATAGTCCCCTGGTTGGACTGCTCAACCCTAGTCACATTTTAATGCGATTCTATCATGTCATCTAGTAAAACAGTCCTAGTTGGATTGTTTTTCCCTTTGTACATGTGTGTGTGTGTGTGTGTGTGTATAATACTTTTATGACACAACTTGTTTTATAATATGTCTTGGGAAAAGTATGATGCGGGAAAAAGGTTAATTGTATATACGTAAAGATGGATTTCATTGTTTGGTTTACATCGTTTTTCTAAAATGGTGGGGTTAGTATGTTCAAATATAATTTATGTTATAAACTTTATTTTTGTCCACTCATAATTTCCTATTTTGCACCCCCTAAGTTATAGCTCGACGAGATTCACCGGTCCACGTCGAGTATTCTGTACAGCACACGCCACAACTTGTAGGATCCTCATTTATTTCTTTTTGAATTCTTATACTTCTGTAAACAAAAGTTTTCTAGAAAGCTCTGATATTGCCCATGTAGGGTTGAATTTGAGTCCGGAGGCCTATGTTGTAAATTGTGTGCTTTAGTTTTGTGCGTGCTGCCGTTTGGGATTATTTATCACTTGTTTGCAGGTGTTTGTAATTTGGGAATGTCCATTTCTTATGGGAGATTTGCTGAAATTTCGGTTGAAGTCTCAACCCAATTTCTGTTTAATTTGGGAGAGAAAAGGTTATGTTAGTAAGTGGGCTCGAATCGAGCAAATGTCGGACAGAAACAGGGTTCGTCACGGATTCCAAGGGAGGAATCCGAGGCGGGTCTTGTCATTATTGCCTTCCAAAGAAGAAAACGCCATCAAATTACCTGTTGTTATCTCCAATCTCTTGAATGGTTGTAACGCATCATCTTCAAAAGTTTCACTTTGATTTTTCTTAAATGGAAAGTTTCTCTGTTATCACTTTAGATGTGAATTTAAACCCTTTAAATGTAGAAACAAAATATGCCTTAAGGTTCTAGGATTATGATCAAGCATCATTGTCTCATGGAACTCACTGTATTTGGGTGGATACGGTTCCTTTTTCACTTGTGCAGTTATCTGGCACTATTTCCTTGTTTGCCCGTGGCGATTGTGAGTTCTTTGTTAAGGCCACAAGTTGCACAGTTATGGGGTGCTAAAGCGATGATGGTGATAAATGACGATGAAGGTTGTAATTCTCAATGCACTTACTCATGTCATTAGCACTTCTTTGAACATTTCAATTTTTGTTGTGATGATTCCAAAGTCAAATGGAGAAGCTCTCAAGAAATCTATTCAAGATGGAAAGAAAGGTTAGTTAGCTTTTGTTATTTATACATTTTTGTCAAATGCTTACCTACCTTGAATGTGGTTAGTAGTGATATACATAACATATTGGGAAGATGGCATACTGATGTAGGACAGTTAGGGAGGTCTGATTTAGGGCTTTTATAAAGAGTATTTCATAGCAAAAGGGCTTCCTTAATTACAGATATAAAGGGGGAAGATTGATAGCTTTTTCAAGCGTTGGTTGGACTAGGTTTTTAATGTTGGACATATAGGTTCTCTATGAAGCTTGATTGTGGTAGGGAATTCAATAGAATTTACAGAAAATTAAAATAGAAAGTAGAAGACAATAGTAGGAAATAAGAAGAACATTAAATTACTGTGATTTACTTCAGAAGAGAGGATCAAATGTGTGTTTTGTCTCCAAGATGGTGAGTTATGTTTTGTGTAGGGAACATGGGAGAGTGTTAATCATGTTTTTATTCATTGTTCTTCTACTGTTTATAGCTTGGCTTACTGTTTTTGCCTCCTTAGCTGCTAGATTTAGCTTTGTTTTTATTAGCATGGCTATGACTCTTTGTTTTATTTTCTTAACTAACTCTCCTTCTTGAATTGCAGAAATTAAAGGTTGTGTCATTGGACAGCCACTATGAAAGTATACTACTGCAGTTATTGGAAGAAAGTACTTGCCTACTTCTTTGGAATCCAATAGATCTAAGTACTCAATGCATTGTTGTAAGTCACATAATTAATTAATTAGTTATGACTTTCCTCTCATATCAGACTTATTGACGGGAGTTAACTTTGTATTTTATGATAATATGATGTCATGTAGTTTGAGTAAGGTGGCAAAAGCATGTATTGAGGGCTACTCATCATTCCTAAACATTGCTCTTAAGTGAGATTTTGTTTGCTTTTTACCTTTTATTGCATCTGATTTTCAATATATATATATATTTTTGTCCTTGTGAAGTTTGCTACCTCTATTTTCTGTATTTGTTGATGAAAAACTTAGACAAAATAAGGTCACTGAATAAAATGTCAAAGACAAATCTCGTGGACTTATAGTCCAGTTAGATTATCAATTCAATTTAAAAATCAAATTCTAGCCTTGAAAATCTTTGGTACTTAAAGTTCTGCACTATACAGTTAAAAAGCCTTTGTCATTTTGAAAATATATACTTTCATTTCGTAATGCTTCTTTGAACCTTTGCTAGCCTCTAATTTATATACTATTAGAAATGTAGTGGCTATAAAATGTGACTTTTTTACTGGAGAGTGGGTACTAGACCCATCAAGTCCAAGATACACTAATAAAAGCTGCCCTATTATGGAATCTCATCAAAGTTGTATGAAGAATCATCGATTTAAATTATCTGCTTTACTGCTATAATGAATTAGTCGATTTGTTTTAATTGGTGTTGTCCCATAATGCAGATTTTACTTTCCCCATAATTTGGTATACATGGAATTCAATGGGAGGGGAATACAACAGCTTGGAAAATGTGCAAGAACCCAAGAACAAATTGATGAAGTTCAGATTGAATTGGTAGAATTTTTGAGTAATCACATGTGGCTCCATTATTTCAAGTTCTAGATTAATGCTATAGATGTGGTAGGAAGTATGTATGTGGTAGGAATAAAGATTGGCTAACTATGTAATAACTATTGCATCTTCAGGTTTTATACAATTTTTGAGTGTATATATATTCATTAATAAAGCATTATGGTTGGTTTTATAATTAAAATCATTGTATAGAATTATAGGAAACAGAAAAACTCAAATGTAATAGCCTGGGAAGTTATTAGATGACGGATTGGCAATACAACCGTCGTCTCCATAGTTAATCAACAACGATTTTTAGGCATGAATTCACATGCCAACAACATGGGAACTAATTAGATGACGGTTTTTACAATAAAACCATTGCCTTTATAGAAAAACAACGACGGTTTTTATGGGATGAAGAAGTGTACTTTCATCACAAACAGGTTACTTTTTCTAGGTTAAGTTGTTAGTGCAGATGATATCCACGGGGATGAAGATAAGGTGCGAGCCATTCGGGAGTGGCCTACCCTGAAAACAGCTAGTGATGCGAGGAATTTCTCTGGCCATGCAACCTTTTACAGGCGCTTTGTTCGCCACTTCAATACCCTGACCGCACCAATTACTAAGTGCCTAAAGCGTGGAAAATTTAATTGGGGTGAAGAGGAAGACCAAAGCTTTGCCGTTATTAAAGAAAAGTTGAGCACAACATTGGTTCTAGCTCTTCCCAACTTTAAGAAGATATTTGAGGTCAAATGTGATGCGAGTGGAGTGGGTGTAGGAGCTATTTTGTCTCAAGAGAATAGACCGGTTGCATTTGTCTCAGAAAAACTGAGTGAAACACGCCAAAAATGGAGAACTTATGACTAGGAGTTCTATTGAAATAGTGGGAACATTATCTGGTGCAGTGAGAGTTTGTGCTTTACGCTAACCACCTGGCCTTGAAATTTATCAACATCTAGAAGAGTGTGAACAAGATGCATGTCAGGTGAACTACTTTTCTGCAAAAAAAATTATTTGTTATTAAACATAAATCTGGAGTTCTTAACCGTGTAGCAGATGCAATGAGTCGTCAAGCAAATTTGCTTGTTACTTTGGCTCAAGAAGTTGTGGGTTTCGAATTTCTAAAGCAACTGTATGAGACTGTTGAGGATTTTCAAGAAATTTGGGCTAAGCTTGTGCGTAATGAGCCGATGACAGATTATCATGTTAATGATGTGTATTTATTTAAGGGCAACTGATTGTGCATTCCTACTTCTTTTTTAAGAGAGAAACTTATTCAGAGTTGCATGGGGGTGAACTGAGAGGCCATCTGGCCCGTGATAAAACCATTGCCAGCATGGAGGAGCATTAATTTTTGCCACACTTGAAGCAAGATGTTAGCACCTTTGTGTGCAAGTGCTAAAGTTATCAGATATCTAAAAGGTAGTCCCAAAATACTGGTCTTTATATGCCTCTCCTTGATCCTG
Source organism: Prunus persica (assembly GCF_000346465.2). NCBI lineage: Eukaryota > Viridiplantae > Streptophyta > Magnoliopsida > Rosales > Rosaceae > Prunus > Prunus persica. Next base: position 8,982,265 of record NC_034010.1, read on the forward strand.
ATGATATTTGGCAAGACTTGTCTATGGATTTTGTTCTGGGACTCCCTTGTACACAATGAGGAGTCGATTATGTTCTTGTTGTGGTTGACAGGTTTTCCAAGTTGGGGCAATTTATTGCTTGCAAGAAGACTGCGAACTCATCCAACATAGCCAAACTGTTTTTCAAGGAGGTTGTGCAGTTGCATGGTGTTCCTAAATCTATTACATCATACCGTGACACTAAATTCTTTAGCCACTTTTTGATAACCTTGTGGAAGATGTTTGGTGCGGGCTTGAATCACAGTAGCACCGCTCATCCATAGACAGATGGTCAAATTGAGGTTACCAATAGAACCCTTGGAAACATGGTTAGGAGCATTTGCAGAGACAGGGCGAAGCAATGGAATGTTGCACTGCCACATGTTGGATTCGCTTACAACAGTGTTGTTCATTCTTCCATAGGAAAATCACCCTTTGCGTTTGTTTACACTTCGGTGCCTAGGCATATGGTTGACTTGGTCAAGCTTCCAAGAGCCAAGAAGACTAGTGTAGCTGCTGAAAATATGGTTGAACAGGTTTAGACTATGAGGGAAAAAGTAAAGGACAAGCTAGAGAGGACCAATGCCAAATTTAAGGCCGCCGTTGACAAGCGCCGCCGTGTGAAGTTGTTCTAGGAAAGAGACTCTATGATGGTTTACTTGAGGAGAGAACATTTCCTAGTTGGTACCTACAGCAAACTGAATCCTCTGAAGTATGGCCCTATAAAGTTCTAAACAAAATAAACGACAATGCCTATGTCATGGACTTTCCTTCTTCCATGGGTATATCTAGCACTTTCAATGTTGCGGATCTACATGAGTGCCATGATCATGAGTCAATTTATCTTGATGACCACTCTAGTCAAGTTCTTCAAAAGTGGAAGGGACTGATGTAGAATAGATGGCGGAAGCAATTGAAGAGGAGTTGGAGTGACGCACGCGCAAAGGCAAATAGGGTAAATTACAGATTTGGGCTCCAAGCTCAGAATTGGGCCATGACCCGTCGCTGTGAAGAGAACAGCATCACGAGTAAAAGCCATTGCTATGCTCTGACGTATGGGCTTTTTTGGGTATCCGAGATCATTTACTAGCCCGAAATTCAGTTTTAAAGTTTTTACTGTTTTTGGAAATTTTGTTATTTTCCTATTTTAATTTTTTTTGTTATTCCTAAGGTTTCTAGGAGTATTTAAACATACTTTAGGATTATGTTTTTTTTATTCCAATTGATCAAATTAACCTTGAGATTCTCTCATATCTTCCTAGTGGATTCCAAAGTTACATGTTCTAGGCTAAGGTTTTAGCCGATCAATTGTCACGCTGCGTCAGAGAAGATCGAGATAATATATGAGAGTTTAGACACGATGAAGAGAAAAAAGACTGTTGACCAAAAAAAAAAAAAAAGAGGAGAAGGTAAAGTGTTTGAGAGGGAGACTAAAATTTTTGGCGGAAAAGTGAGGGAGTTTCTCTAGCAAAAAAATTGGGCTAGTTTTTAAACGAATTTTTTTACTGTAGTAAACCAATATAGTTTTAACAACATGTGCTGCGGTTGTTGAATTCTATTTACAACAACATACAAGAGTGCGTTATTAAGAGATTGTTGAAATTCCATTTCAACAACGCGTACTAAATGCATCTTGTTAAAAGCGGTATAAACACAACATGCACTCTCCGCATGTTATGGAAAGTATAATTCCATAACGCATAACTACACACATTGTTAATAACATGTTGTTGTAGGGTATTTTTCTTGTAGTGGGCCTAATGGATTAAGAGTTCCTACTGATAAGGCCGTTAGTTAGGATCCACTTTATATATAATTTTAAAAGTTTATATAATAAACACATAATAATATGAATTGATTTTTTTTTTTTTGGTTATTATGTTATTATTACCATGTAGATGGTGGGTACACAAATGGTGAGGAATTTATTGCACCATATAAAGGAACAAGGTTCATCTATCGGAATGGAGAGAAGGAAATACACTTACAAATCATCAAGAATATTGTAATATGAAGCATGCAAAAGCAAGAAATATAATATAACGTTATTTTGGGTTGCTAAAAGCTAGGTGGGGCATACTAAGGAGTCCATCTTTTTATCCAATAATGATGTAATATTGTCGAATAATTACGGCTTGTTGTCTTTTACATAATCTCATTAAAGGGAGGGATCCACTAGAGCATGAAATTAACGAAATTGAAGAGACAAAAAATGTGAAAGAATGTGATATGGTGGGCACCGTTAGAGCATTTGATGAATAGCCTTGCAAATGTATAATGAGTGGCAAGGAAATGAGAATAACTAGCAAACTCCTGTTGTATATGTTTGAAAACTAAGGATGTTTAGTTTTTTATGTGATTGTAATTTGTATTTGAGACATGATAATTCAGACTTATTGATGTATTGGTTTTAATATAAAGCACTTTGAAATTTGGATATTGTTTGTGGTATTTTTTTGAATTTATCTATTAATCAATTTGTTACATGGTTTAATTTTTTCAGCTTTTTCCAGATTTGATTGTGGTACAATATGAAGTACTTTGTTTGTATATTTCATTTTTCTAATTTTTTTTTAAAAAGTTATGTGATGTACTAGAGAAGAGTCTTGCTTTGAAACAAAGTTATATTTTGTTTGCATATTCCAGTTATTAATTGTGGTATTATTTTATTTTTTCTGATTATTCTTATGAATGGAAAATGAAGGTAACAATCAAAACTTAGAACAGGGGAAGAAGGGAACTAGGCGGTTATGGTCCAAGTTTGCGGAAGATACATTTTCGATCGTGCAAGCCAACACTGTGAGACTAGTAGTTTCAAATATGGCACTATGGTCCAAATATAGAAGGCTTTGAATATTCTTAAGTCCTGATTCAGAGCTAAAGGCAAGTCCTCATATTGAATCAAAATTGAAGAAGTGGAAAAAGCAATATCTTATAGTCTATGACATGATAAACATGAGTGGATTTGCTTGGAATGATATAAAACTGTGTGTTGAGGTTGACAGTAATGATGCATGGGAGACTTATTTACAAGTACACGATTACTTATTTTTGTTATTTTTCTTACATAAAGATGTCAAGTGGGTTTGATGAGTGCAAATTATTTCCACTTGTTTAAGATAGTTTTATATTCGTGCAGGGTATTGTATGAGGGTAGATTTTAAATTTTCTTTTGTTATTTTTGTTGATGTCGAAAACAAGCTAAATGGTGTCTTGTTTTATCATAGCACCACAAGGAAGCAGCTGAATAGAGAAGCAAAGCATTTCTTTTGTTTAATAGACTTTTTAATATCTTTGGAAAGGACTGTGCTAATGGAAAAGGAGTTGAAGTCCCCGTTGACATGATGAAAAAGCAAAGCAATAATGAAGTTAATACTAGTGATAATGGTGTCGAGGAAGATGGATCTCCTATGTCTTTAAACAAAAAAGGCAATCAATCCATGAACAATCAAAGTAAGAGGAAAAGAGATGCAGGCTCAAGTGATGAAGAGAAGATTGTGACGGTATTGGAGAAACTATTTGAAGAATCTAGAAAAAGGATACAAATGGTAACTGAGGCTATAACAAAAGGTAATAAAAATTGATTTGATATTGCCAAAGAACTCAAGAAAATGGGATTTTCTGCTTTAGATCAAATTGGAGCACTAAAACTCATTTTGAAGAAGCCATCTATGTTCATGTCTTTGGATGATGATATCAAGAAAGTGTTTGTTGAGCAGTTGCTTATTGACAATGCTTGAGGACATGGCCTAGCTAAATTTGATGCACTTTTTGGAAACACCACAAATGATGCTTGATGAGATTGGCTTTATTTTGAAAACACCACAAATGCTATAGCATTAAAGCCAAATGGTTCATGGTTGTGAGGCTTATTAGTTTCATTTTTGAATTGTGGATGTTTATTTATGTGTATTAATGGTGTAATTATATGCAGTGACCTGAATTTCTAATTTCCAACTCATGTAGATGACTTTTGCACATATGAAGAATTTCTAACTTTTGAATATATGAAGAAATTCTGACTTTGACATCTACATGTAAATTCTGAGTTTTGTATATATCAAACCTGATTCTTGCAGCACGAGTTGATGTAGGTGGTTGTTATTGATACATTAATCGAATTCTTTGTGTTTTGCATACAAAAAAAGATGCAATTATACATAATTGTGTGCAATTTATAATTTTAACAAAAAACAAAAAACATTTGGTTTGGGGGAAAAGAAATGTATATGTTAATTTGGTAATTATAATAACAAAAAAAATTTACATTTAATTATCTAAAAATTATTAAATTTAAATACTGAAATAATTATTTTTTAGTTCGACATACCACCAAACATATGTCTTCACTATTTTTACAACTCAGCTTCTTAGTCCGACACAACATCAAATGCAAGTAAGTACTTAATCAAGCTTAGGCCAATCTGAGCTAATCCAAAATAGTCCCAAGATTTAGTCCAGTCCATGACAGTCTGCCGTACCAAACAACCCTTACAGGACTTCCACAAGTGATGGTTGACACCTAATAGTATGTCATGGATTCCCAAGCTAATCTGAAGAGGTGAAGAATCTATTCAAGTTTAATTGTCGTGCTATTGAGTCATTCTCTATTACAGTGCTCCTAATTCATATTATGAGAAAATGAATACTTTTGTCAAAACCTTAATATGAATTCTCCACTTATATGAATACATTGATTATGTTTAGAAACTTCTTTTCTAGTCATATCTAATACTTTGCAATAATTTCCCAATCATATCTTTGAATCATTCTCTCTAATCCCTTGTTGTACATTCACTTGCCTCTATGAGCTTGTTGAAAATCCTAAAAATCACCCTCAAGTCATACCTCTCAATATGGCCGTATAGTGATATCAAAGACAAACGACTTGTACACAAGACAACTATGATGTCTTAGGTTTGAGGACTAGTTTGCACTATTGCAAATTGTGAGTTCTAGTCTGACATGTGAATATGACTTCCATCCAAGAACTTGTGGTTTTGATCGTGTTCAGTGTACTTGTCACTATAACCACCTACACACTTATCTTAGTGTCTCTACACGTAAGACTTGAGACTAGTCATTCTCCCAATCGAGCAGATATAGCGCACACCAATCCTTGTGGATGATCAATGCTAAATTGATAATCCTATGACCAGGAGCGTTTAAGAAATGATGTGGAAGTATGATAAGTCTCCTTATATCCAATCTCATTGCAGAGCTATCATATTATTTCATATTCTTATGACTTGTTGTTTTATTGTTATGATGATAAACCAAATATCATGGTTGAAAACAATGATATTGCCCATTATTGATGGTGAAATATCCAGAAATAAACATCACATATTTGTCTTTAGGACATATTTGTAACAATCTTATTGTCATATCTAATCGAAATCTTAGCACAAAAAATGGAATGAAAATATTTTTTCCTTGGGCAGCACATGGTATTTGCCTTTATCACTTGAAGTGCAATACTAAAGCCTCATTTAAGTTGAAGAAGTGAGATTTGATATTGGGGTTTTTTCAAACCTCATACTTGTTCTCATCATAGGTCACTCGTAGTGCTTATAACTTTGCAATTCTACTTTCAAGCTTGAGTCTTTGCTTCATTTCCTTATAATAGGCTTTATTCAACTTCTTGTTTGCATATCCCATAATATCTCCATGTATATCACACTTGTGCTTCCACTAAGTGCTTTCCTTGGAGTAGCAGTCCAGCTCCTCTTTTATTGCATCAATGTTTTCACATGGATCATCAGAGTATACCTCACTTCCTGATGAACTATCATTACTTCTGTGGCAAGAACTCATAAGCAAGCCTCAATATATAAAATTACATTATGTTTGACAATCAATGTACTTCAATTAGAACACACCACAATTGGATTTGCTTGACAAAAGAAGTGAAATTTCATTAGACATAGCATTATAGAGGATATGTAAGAGTAAAGTAAACGTCAAAATGCTACAGACCCATCATTTGTAGCTTGTTAGGGAGTATTATTCGATCAGCTCAGTTTCCAAGGTTTCAAAAATTGAGAATTGGTCATCCCATTTAAAATTTCAGGTGCATTTGTGGAATAAAATCCTTGATTAACCAGCACATGTGGCAACGTAGTAGTCAATGAGACAAGTCACTTGTTAAGGTTTAGCATGTTATTCAAGTTAATGTTCAAATTGTAGACTATTATTTCGCGATCCAAAAGATCAAGTACATCAATCCCAATGTTTGTGATTCGAACATAGGGGACATAAACATGTCGAACAACAGCCTATGGAATAGCATATTGCTCTAGCAGCTCTCCATGGTTATAAGCCTCAACTTGTTTGAGATTTTTATTGGTCGTGTTTGACTTAGGGGGGAATGTTATACCTATCAACACGCATAATGTCCAAAATTATTCATTATAATAGAACCACATAGCATATTTCCATATGACTTCAATTGTAAAAACCCTAAGCAACATACCTAGAAGAATACGTCAATCGTTGTCCACATTTTTCTAAAAGCAATGGAGTTTTCATCTTGCCTTTTTCGAAATATGTAATAACCCAAAACAAAATATTCTAAAATTAGTATTAATTTATTCTAGCAAAAAGACGACTTTGTCCTCACCTCTTTTAAGAGGGGGAAAATTTGACTTTTTGACCGAGAAGGAATTTGGGAATTCCGTTTACGCCGTTGCGTAGAGCACGGCGAAACGAGTTCGTAGACACGGAGTAGACCCGAATCGGAGTTGTAACGAAGGAGTTATGGTCAAAAGAGTCTCAGTGGCAGAACTGTAAATATTTCGAAGTTGAATTAATAAAAAGAAAATCTGTCAGCTCTCTCTCTCTCTCTCTCTCTCTCTCTCTCCCTCCCGATAGTTTCAGAAACCCATTCGGGCAGCCCCATTCCAAGCCACCCCCAACGCCGCCTCAAGCCACCCCGACCCTCCGGAACGGACCCAGCAGCACCGGCCAGCTCCCGCCATCAACCTCAGCCCGTCCGCCGCCCCTGCTGCTGTCTGGAGCCGCTGGAAAACGCAGCAGTTTTGGCCGATTTTCCAACTTCAGTTTCTCCCTCATCCGGCCACCAAATCAGTCGTGTGAGGTATCGATTTCTAGCTATTTTTCGTGCTCTAACTGATGGTTGGCTGGGTTTAGATCGATTTCACCCCTAGGTTGCTCAATTTTTGATTTGAAATCGCCCGAACTTCGACCGCCGGAATCGGCCATTTCCGGCCAGTTTTTTGGGGGTTGTCCAAGAACAAAAGTGACTCCAAATGGGGTGTTTTACCTAGGGTAGGAGTTTGGAGTCTTGGTTCCAAGATTTTTCCGGCACACCCGATCGCTTTGGACACCCGATCGGTCCGCGCGTGTGGCGGCGCGTGGGCCAGGGTGGAGGCACGGCTCTGGCCAGTTTTGAGACCCTCGTGCCATCACGAGCGCGCAGGATTTCGCGGATCTCAATTCGGAGTCCGTTTGAGCCCCGAACGGATTTTCCATAATATGCGATTCCCGGTTGCAGCGTCGTCTAGCCGTTGGATCGCACCCCATTTCGGATATGTTGTTCTACATTGTTTCAGGATAGCGTAGGATTCGACGGATTGCAAATCGGAGTCCCGGATACTCCGGAATCGCGAACCCTGGGGCTAGGGTTAGGGTTTTAAGCGATAGCGCGATTTTGGACAATCCGACCGTCCATTTCGGACCAAACTCGCAGGACATGGGTTTTACACAGTGAGGAACCTCTAGAGAATCCCAGATCGGCCATCGGAGATTGTGGACCCCACGGGGTTCCGGATCGGCCGGTCTAACAGTTTATCGCTTTGTAAGGTTTCCGATCTTTTAAGGCCATTCTGGACATAGAGTTGACTTTACAATGAGAGCACGTATTTCTAGGAGCCAGGGGTCAGGGTATTTAATTTAATGTTTTTATTGAGCAGTTTAGTAATTGAATATTCATGGTTAAACAGGCATCAGAGGCCAAACTGAACCACAGGAGGGACCTTCAAGAGGTCCAGCTAGCTCGGACCAGCAGTGAGTGGACCTTTCTTTTTTTTATGATTTTCTGAATCAGTTTTATTCAGTGTGATTTATTCCTATGAATTTAAAGATTCCTTCTATACATTGCTTAGCTGATTTTGCTAAAGTTATTTGGACAACAGACTTTGAGATTTATGATTCAGAAATATCTAGCTCAGATTTTATCAGAATACAGAGGATGTCAGATTATTTTAGACCACCATGAATTATAGAAAGCAGAGTTTGAGTTTTCTATTAGATAAAAGGGGCAGCACAGTTATAGATTGAATAAAGATTCAGTTATTCATCAGATCTTTCAGAAATATTATGATATTTATATTTGATATTTTCTCAGCAGTTAATATTTTCTTAAACCACTGTGGGTACCCGGTTACAGAAACAGGTTGCCGTCAAATAAGACGATGTCTACGGACATCCAGATTGCCTTCGGTTTATGTTGCCTTCAGATATGATGATGTCTACAGACATCCAGTTTACTTTCAGTTACGTCAGTGCACTTGACATTTGCCTCACGAGTTTTGGGGACGCCCGGACCGTGAGTGCCAGGATTGCGAATCAGGCTGACTACGGTTTCCTGAATCCTGCCAGGAATTGCGGATCAGGCTGACTACGGTCTCCTGAATCCTGCCAGTTTGCGGCTCGGATACACTATGTGTCGCCGAGACCTGCCAGGGGAATTGACGAATTTACAGAGGAATTGACGGAAATTAAAAGGGTACACCCAGTTGGTAACTTTAGAGGAATGTCAGTGCAATTATGCAAATATTGATTTCAGTGATTTTACTTGAGTTTCTTAATATCGAGCAGTAATGGTATATATATGTTTACCTAAATGCTTTGGACTTATCATAATTCAAGTGCAGTTTAAATATTCAGTCGTATGATTATCATTATTTTTACAGTGGGGGTTATTATGTTCATATACTGTTTTCTGGAACTTTATTTTGGTCCACTCACACTTTGAAATGTTTTGCGCCCCCCAGGCAGTCGAGTGTGCAGGAATCCACCACCAGGCCATCTCCTAGCTCCCACGCTATTTCCAAGCTGTAGGATTTCTTGTAACCTACTTAAATTCTTGTAAACAATTAGTAACTGCTCTGATATCTGGTTGGAATAGATAACCAGAACTGGTGAGTATTTAGTTACCCTTTTCTGGCAGTTGGTGTGGATTTATCAGTTTGTTTGACAGGTGGAAAAATTTGGGTTTAGTCAAATTACAGGGGAGTCTCTGCCGAAATTAAAGCAGGAGTCCAGAGAAAGTTTTAACCATATTTATATCCAGGAAGGGTAAAGAGGTCATTGTGCCCGACAATTGCCAGGTGTCGGACACGCACAGGGCTTGGCTCGAATTCCAAAGCGAAAATTGGGTCGGGTCTTGTCAAAATAAGTATAGACCCATGTCAATGTGCTGTAAAAAGGGATAGAACCATTACATAATGTGTACAACATAATATTATAAAAACCATATGGTTCCAAAAATAAACAACTCATGTTTAAGCTACAACAGTTTTCGTAGCAAAACCTCAAAGTTCAATGAACTATCCAGCTTGATAAACTTGTAGAAGAAATCTTGTCCAACGTCAATTTTATCAAGATTAACCTTATGACTGAAACAATTATAGATAAAGTTGGTCAAGTTATGCATAAATAACTAAACTTAAAAATATTGTTAAGAAACTGAACAATCACATATTATACTTCTCCGTTACTTTATTATGTTTTATGCATAATCAAAGTACCATGATATTTTGATGTCATCAATCAATCCGAATATGTTTGAAAATACAACATATTGGATCCTTTGACATCTATTAGTCCATGTTACCTACTAACAATATATTAGATCCTCATATGGGCATACATAATTTTGTATATCTTTTCCAATCCAAGAGTTTGTAGGAACTCCCTTTGGCCGCCAAATGTTATAACTAGCTATGCTTTGACCATAACACAAACACTCTTTCTTGTGTTCAAACCCATAAGGAAGTAAATAACTTAAGCAATAAGCACCATAAAGCCAAAAATTGCTATAATCAAATTGTAACCCCCCAATATCAAACCCTACTTTGTTCCAGTCAAATATGTGGATCAAGTTGTTTGTCTTGTGCTTAGGCCAAGCCTTGTTCAAATCCACAAATTTATAATTCAGTTCATGATAGGTTTCCTTGGTGACTTCATCCACATCCTCTTCTGAATCAAATGAGATGAAATTGAACCCTTTGGACTGGAGGTTTTCCTTGATATTTTATAATCCTATATGAAATTGTGCCCAACTTCTCCAATTATATCTTGAATTCTTCTTGTGTCAGATTATGTGGTAAATCCTCCACAAAATTTTATTGGTCTATGCTTCAGCTTCAACATGTTCGTCCTCTTGGTTTTGGGGGTCTTTCCCTTTGGTAAAGCAGATTTCACATCGACCTCATAATTATAATTTGGAATACCCTACCCAAATTAAAAATAAGTCAAATCAAGAATTTTAAATGAACACAAAAATTAATGTAAGTTTAAGAAAACTAGTTGATTACTTTTAAAAAAACAATTATAATAGAACTCTTCAATAGTAGCAACAAACAAAGATGCGTAAGACCTTCCATTCAATGCATCCCCTATTACGAGTCAAAATTAATGAAAATTTTGTAATAAGTTTGATGTAATTTTTTTTTTGTAGTGTTAATGAGTCAAAAAAAATTCAAAACAACACCTATGGTGTATAAATTAAATTCCGCCCCCCCCCCCCCCCCCCCCCCCCAAACAAAAAAAAGAGCAAATTGAAATCGACCTTCGTACTGAAGATGTAGTGTTGTACTTCCAATGTTTTCTTAATCACGAATGGGTCAGTGAAGGTAACAAAGCCAAAACCCTCTTCAGTTATGAGTAATCACACAATCCTTTTACTTCTCCATATTAGTTTTAGTGTTCTTTCATGTCGGTTTCATTTATCATTTTTGGTAGTCTACACTACAACACAAAAACCCTTCTATGACGTATGATTTGCATCTTGGAAGACATTTAATGACGTGGATTGGGCGTCGTAACCCGCGTCATCGAAAGAGGGGGTCATGGAAACTTTTTCAAAACACGATGTATATTCCGTATCATGGAATGAGGTTTCAATGACGCGGATAGCATGTCGTGGTAACTTTTTCAAAACATGACGTCTGTTTCGCGTCATGGAATGCAATATCAATGACGCGGATAGCGTGTCGTGGAAACTTTTTCAAAACATGACGTCTTTTCTACATCATGAATGAGGTTTCAATGACGTGGATGGCGTGTCGTGGAAACTTTTTCAAAATATGACATCTTTTCCGCATCATGGAATGGGGTTTCAATGATGCGGACTTGGCGTCCTTGAACTTAATGATGTTGATGAGACGTCATTGAAATATTTTTCATGACACGGTTTAGACATCGTTGAAATTCTTTATTTTGTTTTTAATAAGAATTCTTAATATCTATATATCCCATCATTTTAATTATGCAAAAAGAAATTAATATATAAAAGCAAAAATGAAGACACAAAGGCAAAGTACTCTAAATTATATTTCTATTATTCAAAATGATTCTAGTACATTAAAATTGTCTTTAACTAATCCCTCAAAGTTAATCCTATGAAGTTTGAGAAGATTTGATACTTGCACTGTCCAAAACAAAGTAAACATCCAAAAAGATAATCTCTATGATAGTTTGAGAAGATGTGATGCTTCATGTCCAAAAGGGGGTGTAAATGGTACCAAAATAATTACAACCACACCTGCTTTAAAACACAAGATCAGAAAATGAGACTGAAGGTCTAGAAATCACTAGAGCAAGTATGTGCTCTAAATTTTCTATAAATAAGGAAATGCATATTTGGTTGTGTTTAATATGAAGTGTGAAATCAAACTGTTATTTTTTTTATGAATAGGCTAGAATTTTGGCTTGAAAAATCAAGTTTTAACCTTTATAAACCATTTCCAAGAAACTATTTCAACAGTACTTGTTATAACTTCTAAATTTATGTTGCAGACCTATAACATTAGGGGAAAAAAGGAAGGAAAAAAAAAGGAGAGAACCAAATGACCTGTTACGAACTACTTGAAAATAAAACCATCAATTGGACATTAGCTGTGATCATGCAGAGATATTCTAAAGAATGAAAATGAAAAAAATGAGGAACTCACAAGAATTTAGTTGAGTGAATAACTTCAAACACATGAAGCTTCTTCATCAATCAAAATATCAAAGCTATTGTTAGCCAAGATCATCAATAATATAGAGAGAGAGAGAGAGAGAGAGAGAGAGGACTAACAAATCAAACCTCAAAGCCCATCTCTTAAACAATATCAAACAAATTCATTCAACATTTTAAGAACTTCTATAGTTAAATGCCACGCTTAACTTACCTTCCTTAACACGAAGCCCATACTTTATCATAAACCAAATAGAGTTTATGTGCACAAGGGATGTCTTCGTCCAGAATGTAGCTAGCTGGGTACCACAAATTAAAGAATCTACAAGTCACCATTTGTCTAAAAAAAACTTCTCTCTATAACCAAATAGAGCATAATCATTTATTACATAACTATTTCAATACATAACTAGGCATTCTTGATGGTATAATTTCCTAACACCACATGCACTGCATTAACCAAACAATAATGATATGCAAGCTGCAATAAAGACAGTCATGGACATACATTTTACAATTACAAGAGAGAAACTAACCATTTCGATGAACTAGTTCCATGAGTATGGTTTATCCCAAGTTGCACTGCTTTTTCCTTCTCTGCCTCTGTTAATGAAGTGAAGTAAACCATAACTGCAAAATACAAGCAAGATCAGTACAAGGACTTCTAACAGCTGTTGGGAACATAGATTATAGTCTTTCTTACCTTTTAGAGTAGTTGAAGAGATCTACAATCAGAACCATCTAGTGCTTGTGAAACTGATCATGTGGAATATATGATTTGATAAAAACTCTTGACATTAACGAACCGCTTCAAATAAAAAACTAAAAGGACACATCTCATAGTTTTAAGAATGAAAAGTTACCGAAATCAGAATTCCAAGCTTCCTTAAGAATCATGAGAGTACACACAAAGACCTATACTTATATAAGAAGTTATCAATATTATATGTGTGAAAACAATTGACTAGAATGTCAGACATAAATTATGATGATTGAAGCACCTCTTCCTACTATCAAATTAAAAAGACCTATGCAAATCTGTAAAACCATATTACTGTCAAATTAAAAAGATCAATTGTGTTGTGACCCACAAAACTCATATAATCAATATAACCCAGAAAATCCAGATACATTTAACCTCAAACACCAAAAGAAAATAAAACTCAAATAAAAAAATAAAGTATTCTTACCAAAACGTGGAGCAGTCAGTGGTAATGGGTTGGTGGCGTTGATCCTTAGCTGCAGAGGAAGAGGAATTTGAAAAATAAAAAAGGAAAAAAAATTCAGATTCATAATTAAAACTGAGAGATGGATTCGACCAACAAAAAACAAAGAGAAGGAAACAGAGATGGGGAGAGAAAGAGCGAGCAAAAGAACTTACAGACACAGCACCTACCTACAACGCTCTAAGGTCATACTTTTCGTCGAAGGAGAGAGAGAGAGAGAGAGAGAGAGAGAGAGAGTTTTAGGGTTTGGGTCTGGAGGAGGAAGGGAGTGTTGTTTGGATTTGGGGCTGAGAGACAAGCGCGAAATTTTTGTTAGGGTCAGAGAGCGAGAGGGTTCCAGAGGGAATGTGCGAAATTAGAATTTTTGTGCAAAAAAAAGGCGAAATAGGAAAACATCTATGACGCACATTATGCGTCGTCGTATAAGTATTTCATGACGTGTTGAAGACGTCGTTAAATTTTTTTTATCGGATTAATGTGTTGGACCAATATAGCAAAAGATAACACACAAAGAAGGTGTGTGGCTACACTAGGGTTTGGGGGCATTTTTGTCATTCTTGTGATATTTTTGATCCTATAAGTTTGTGGCTATAGAATCCTATAATCCTATGGTTTTCAAGTTGGTGAAATTGGAAGAGAGAAAACATCAAGCTCTCTCTCCCTAACCTCTTCAATCTATCACATCAAGTGAGGGTGCTAGCACCATTGTTCACTTCTTGTCTACTCACTCTCTCATCCCATTCAATCCTTGGTGAAGAGCTTTGGGGAGGTGCATATCTTTATACTTATTTGGATAGCTACAAGGCGAAGAATCAACATCAAAGGGAGAGCCAACAACAAAGGGACCACTCCCTCTACTTGAACACTATTCTTGGTTTCAAGATTAACTCCAATTGTATGAACATCTTATCTTTCTCTCAAATATGATTTAGAGAGTCTTTGGTGCACACTTTCTTAGACTTATAAAGATTACACCTGATTCTTGTGGGTTTGTTTATTTCGAGTATCATGCATATCTGATTTCTGAAAGGGTTGTAATGGATATGAGAAAACAGAAAACCATTTGATCTTCTTGATTATTCGAATAAACTTTGATTTTTGAACAACTTTCTCTACTTTTTGTTGATTTTTATTGAGTTTCATTCATGCTTCTCATTTGTTTTTTTTTAAAAGAAAAATAAATGGCAGTGGATTAGTTCTAGGACTCACTAATCTGCAATAATAGAGAGAATGAGTTTGTAAAAATTTGGGTGGTTTACTTATTGTTGTTAAGGTAACATATATAACTGTTTGAATTGGTTATGGAATGCAGAAAAATGGCCTAACTAATCCTTCTAAGTCTGCATGGAATATTTTTTATTTTCAAAACCAGAATGCACATTGCCAAACGATATAACATTTGTATGTTATAAAGTGAAAGTAGATGATTTTGTGAGCTTAAACAATTTCAGCATAAAGAAAGTAAGCCAAGTTGACAGGACCCGACCCAATTTCCGCTTTGGAATCCGAGCCAAATCCTGTGCGTGTCCGACACCTGGCGAATGCCGGGCACGAATGACCTTTTTACCCTTTTCTTAAACAAATTTCTTAAAATTTACTTTCGACTTCTGCCGAAAATCCGGCAGAGTCTACCCTGTATTTTGACCAAACACAAAGTCTTCCACCTGTCAAACAGTCTCAAAAATCCTACCAGTTCCTTATGTTCAACAAGATCTCAGAGCATTTCTATACAAATTTACAGGATTTACAAAAGAGTTACAACGAACTCCTACACTTTGGTGGTGGGTCGGAAGCTAGGATGATGGCCCGAGTGGTTTCCTTCGTTCTTCTACGGCCTGGGGGGCGCAAAACATTAAAAGTGTGAGTGGACTAAAATAGAGTTCTCAAACAGTGTATGAACATAATAACCCCTACTGTAAAAACAATGATAATCATAAAACTGAATATGTAAACTGCACTGAATTAGGGTAAATTCAAGCATTCACATAAATATATACATCTATATATATATATATCCAGATGTAGGATATGCTCAATACCAAGGAAATATTGAGTAAAATCACTGAAATCAATATTTGCATAAAAGCACTGAAATTTCTTTAAAACTACCACCTAGGTGTACCCCTGTAAAACTGTCAAATCCTCTGTAAATCTGTCAATTCCCCTGGCAGGTCTCGGCGACACATAGTGTATCCGAGCCGCAAACTGGCAGGATTCAGGAGACCGTAGTCAGCCTGATCCGCAATCCTGGCACTCATGGTCCGGGCGTCCCCAAAACTCGTGAGGCAAATGTCAAGTGCACTGACGTAACTGAAAGTAAACTGGATGTCTGTAGACATCATCATATCCGAAGGCAACATAAACCGAAGGCAATCTGGATGTCCGTAGACATCGTCTTATTTGACGGCCACCTGTTTCTGTAACCGGGTACCCACAGTGGTTTAAGAAAATATTAACTGCTGAGAAAATATCAAATATAAATATCATAATATTTCTGAAAGATCTGATGAATAACTGAATCTTTATTCAATCTATAACTGTGCTGCCCTTTTTATTTGATAGAAAACTCAAACTCTGCTTTCTATAATTCATGGTGGTCTAAAATAATTATCTTGGATAAAATCTGACATCCTCTGTATTCTGATAAAATCTGAGCTAGATATTTCTGAATCATAAATCTCAAAGTCTGTTGTCCAAATAACTTTAGCAAAATCAGCTAAGCAATGTATAGAAGGAATCTTTAAATTCATAGGAATAAATCACACTGAATAAAACTGATTCAGAAAATCATTTAAAACAAGAAAGGTCCACTCACTGCTGGTCCGAGCTAGCTGGACCTCTTGAAGGTCCCTCCTGTGGTTCAGTTTGGCCTCTGATGCCTGTTTAACCATGAATATTCAATTACTAAACTGCTCAATAAAAACATTAAATTAAATACCCTGACCCCCGGCTCCTAGAAATGCGTGCTCTCATTGTAAAGTCAACTCTATGCCCACTGTAGCATTTCAGATAATTAGAATGGCCTTAAAAGACCGGAAACCTTACCAAGCGATAAATTGTTAGACCGGCCGATCCGGAACTCCGTGGGGTCCACGATCTCCGATGGCCGATCTGGGATTCTCTAGAGGTTCCTCACTGTGTAAAACCCATGTCCTGCGAGTTTGGTCCGAAATGGACGGTCGGATTGGCCAAAATCGCGCTATCGCTTAAAACCCTAACCCTAGCCCTAGGGTTCGCGATTCCGGAGTATCCGGGACTCCGATTCGAAATCCGTTGAATCCTACACAATCCTGAAACAATGTAGGACAACATATCCAAAATGGGGTGCGATCCAACGGCTAGACGACACTGCACCCGGAAATCGCATATTATGGAAAAATCCGTTCGGGGCTCAAACGGACTCCGAATTGAGTTCCGCGAAATCCTACGCGCTCGTGATGGCACGAGGGTCTCAAAACTGGCCAGAGCCGTGCCACCACCCTGGCCCACGCGCCGCCACACGCGCGGACCGATTGGGTGTCCAAAGCGATTCGGGTGTGCCGAAAAACAATCTTGGAACCGAGACTCCAAACTCCTACCCTAGGTAAAACACCCCATTTGGAGTCACTTTGGTTCTTGGACAACCCCCGAAAAGTGGCCGGAAAGGGCCGATTCCGGCGGCCGAAGTTCGGCCAATTTCAAATCGAAAATTAAGCAACCTAAAGGTGAAATCGATCTAAACCCAGCCAACCATCAGTTAGAGCACGAAAAATAGCTAGATATAGATACCTCACACGACTGATTTGGTGTCCGGATGAGGGAGAAACTGAGGTTGGAAAATCGGCCAAAACTGCTGCGTTTTCCAGCAGTTTCCAGCGGCTCCAGCAGGGGCGGCGGACGGGCTGAGGTTGCTGGCGGGAGCTGGCCGGTGCTGCTGGGTCCGTTCCGGAGGGTCGGGGTGGCTTGGAAGGTGGCTGCCCTTCTGGTTTTTCTGAACTCTCGGGAGGGAGAGAGAGAGGGAGAGAGAGAGAGAGAGAGAGAGTGAGAGAATGAGAGAGTGAGAGAAGAAAACAGATTTAAAAAAAATGATCTCCCAAAATTTCCATTTTGCCCTCGTGAGTATTTTGACCGTAACTTCTTCATTACAACTCCGGTTCGGGTCTACTCCATGTCTACGAACTCATTTCGCCGTGCTCTACGCAACGGCATAAGCGGAATTGCCAAATTCTTTTCCGATCAAAAAGTCAAATTTTCCCCTTTTAAAATATGCGAGGGCAAAATCGTCTTTTGGCTCTCAATTTTTAGATATTTTGGCTTGGGTTCTTACAAAGTACATATTAATATAAAAGAGAATCTAGAAAACCTTAAATAAATGTAACTATTGGTTATGGTAAACAAATTAAAAAAATGTCACTTTCCTTCCAAGTCTTTGAAGCAATATGTTTTTATGTTCTTTATCACCTTTTTTTGAGTCTCTGAAACTTTTAGTTGGATTCTCATACACTTGTCATAGGGCTAATCAGAATTTTACAGAATGGTGTTGATTTATCCTTTTTTTTGTTTGTTTGTATGTTTATCTCTTCTTGATCAATCTTCTTATATAATTTGGATGAGTGAATTGTATGTATGTGTCATAGTCCTAGAAACCGTCGTGTTATACAAAACATTTCTGGTGGAATGTTTAAGCTAGCCTATTGTCATTACTTCCGTGTTTCAGGATTGAGAAAGGGTAGTTTTACGCATTGGATCTTGGAGGAACAAACTTAAGTGTACTGAGGGTGCAATTGGGGGGGAAGGGTCGTGGAATTATTAGTCAAGAATTTACGGAGGTCTCAATTCCTAGAAATCTTATGGTTGGGACTTCGGATGTAAGTAGTTTGTCACTAAGAATACCATTGTAAATCAAGGTGCTTTATGCGAAACATCTGTCAAGTCTAAAGGATGATTGTGATTTCAGTACCTAGAGTGTATCTTGTTTCCAGATGCTTATAGTGTTTGAGTTATATGAAATTTTTCTACTTGCAGGAAGGAAATATGATAATGGAAGGTATTTATCAGTTTCTTTTGTTTTTGTTTCCTTACATGCTCTATGGCCAAAACCAACCAGATGACTATTTTTGCACTAGAATGTTAAGTTTGGCTTTAATAGATGAAGGTCTTGGCTCACAGAGTTTCTATGATATTAGGATCATTTATGTTTAGCGATACTTGTTCTTTTATGCGTGTGTATACAATTCATATCTCAATGCCTTCAATTAGATAACCTGATGTAAATTTAAATTAAGTTTGTTGTATCAAGGTATTGTCACTTGGGCTTTGTAATTATCAACGTTTGATCGTGGGAAAAAAGGTTCATGGTAGTTTAGAGATATTTATTTGTTAGCTTTAAAACTTCAAAATTTCTGCATAATTATACATTCCTCGCACAAAAGCCACGCATGCTAATTTTCCTAAGTCGACTTGAAAGTTGCATGACAATTCATCACTGTCCGCATATAAATTATTCATATTTTCCACATACAAACTCATCTCATCAACCAGAAAGTTCTGATCATTATTATTTCCACTCTGAATATAGGTAGCATTTTCTTTTGGATTCAAATCAACAGGCCCCCAACAACTACTCATCTTAACAGAAGAGAAGTTTACACACAACCTCAAAAGTAGTACAAACACTGCAATGAAAAAAAACTAAATAATTCTTGCTGCCTCTTTCAAAGCTCTTCCTCCACAGAAATTTGACACAACCATATGCGCATTTCAAATCAAACCATTTCGATTCATATATGAGAGAGACCTTTATCTCCTTAAAATTTCTGCACGAACTTCATTGCTACATTAGACTTTTTATCTAGCAAAAAACAATTTCAATTGCATATTAACAACTCATAAGCAATCTCATAAGCAAGTACAAAAACAATTTCGAATGTGTATTATCAATGACTAATATATTTTCGTAACACCTTAATCAGCTAAATAGAACTCAACAGAGGTATCCTACTTGTGGTCACAATGCAAGTAATCATTTAACTATTGAAAGCATCACCATTATAGGTTGCAATTGTAAACAAAATATGAGACATAAACTGGAAAAAGGATGGCTTGCATAAGTACTCACGTACTACCGCTAACAAAGTCTGTACTTGTTTTTTTATGGAAGCAATAGCTCTAATACTTCCCATGTGATCTATGCCTAGACCAAGGCAACATCTGCTTTATATCATCTATAAACACACAGGCCGCATACAGAGACAAGGAGACACAACAGATAGAGATTCTTAGTGTGTTATATAGTGCTTGCAATCTATATGAATCAAGGTGATCAAGTTTCTATCAGTAGTGGAGAGAGGGAAAAATAAGCCCACGACTGCCTTATGGACAAATAGAGAAAATGAAATTATAGTGTTGCCCTTGCTTCTAGTCACTATAAATGTTCTTTCATAACTTGATACACAGGTATCAAGGCATGGAACAAACCAGTATGACCTGCCATGATATTACAACTCTTAAGGATGAACCAGGAAGCAGAGGAAAAGGCAAAAACAATACTCAAATCATACCCAAAACTACAGTAATCAATAAGAAAAAAAAATAGTAGAATTGTTGATGAATTCTCAAAACTCAGTCCAGATACTTAAACAACCATAACCCAGGATACCATACCTGCTTATCACTCAGCAAATTCAAACAAATTTAGGCCATTTTTCTGCATTCCATAACCAATTCAAACAATTATATCTGTTACCTTAACAACAATAAGTAAACCACCTAAATTTTTACAAACTCATTCTCCCTATTATTGCAGATTATGAGTCCTAGAACTAACCCATTGACATTTATTTTTCTTTAAAAAAAATGAGAAGCATGAATGAAACTCAATAAAAATCAACACAAAGTAGAGAAAGCTGTTCAAAAATCAAAGTTTATTCGAATAATCAAGAAGATCAAATGGTTTTCTATTTTCTCATATCCATTAGAACCCTCTCAGAAATCAGATATGCATGATACTCGAAATCAACAAACCCGTAAAAAATCAGGTGTAATCTCAACCGCTTGCTCAGAAATCTTCAAACCAGATTAGAAACCTATCTTAGAACCCCAAATCAAAAACCGCAACCCAAATGGAGAAAAGAGAGAGAACAAAAAAAAAACCATAGCCACCGATACTCATACCTAATTGCTATAGGAATCTCGCAAGCTATGCTCGCAACGGCGGGTTTGCTCTTTAGCTTGCGATGGTGAAATGGTGGGCTCTTCCCCTTCTGTCGTTCTTTTTTGCATGTGTGCCTTAGCTTTTCTCGGGTGATTGTATTTGCGGGTCATTAGAGAGAAAACAGGTTAAAACATTAAAAACAACCACAGCCGCAAGATCTCATTAAAAGAGATCCAACAACTGAGTGCATAACACTATTTGAGGGATCCCTCAACTGAAGGGGATTGTATACCTATACCACCATGTCAAACACAAATAGGGGAATAACTTTTGGTCTTGGACCACGACCAAAAATTGACCGCAACTATCAAAGCCAAAACCGTTCGCTAAAATGGGTATATTGAACGATTTGTAAAATCTCAAAATTGATCCAAGATACCTATACTAACAGCTAGAGCAAGTCAATAGGATGAAGATCCATACCTTGGTCGACGGAAACAGTCGCCGAAATTGCCAGAAACGGCGTCAAAAATTTGCCAAAAATTACAATCATTATAGTCACTAGACGTCAGGTTTTTGAGCTAGGAAAAGGGATGGGTTGGGTAGAGGAGAGATATGTGAGAATTTTGGCAGAAGTTTCTTGGAATTTGTTCGTCGGACGACGACAAATCGCCGACTGAGAGAGGAGAGAGAGTGCATAGCGAGGGAGAGAAGAGAGAAATGAGAGAGAGAGAGAGAGAGAGAGAGAGAGAGCTGACCGGTTGTTTTAAATCCAACTTTAGAAAAATTACAATTGTGCCTCTGCACTTCCGTAGACCACAACTTCTTTGTTTTAACTCCGAATTGAACCCACTATGTGCCTACGAACTCATGAGAGTGAGCTCTAAGCAATGGTGCTACTCATTTCCCCAAAATCCTTCCGGATTAAAAAGTGACTAAAGTGACCCTATCCCAAAGGGAAAAATTGTAAATTCACGAATATAAATTTGATAAAGACATTTAAATTGGGTCGGGGTGTTACACCTTCACTCATGTTGAGGAGGTTTGATGGTGTAGGGGTATTTTTGTTCCAGCAGCCTGACGAATGGGCTTGGGCTGCCGTAAGAAGAAAAAGAAACAAAATTCCCCAAGTGCCTGAGTTTGAAACTAAGCTCCCAAAAGAGTTTTTGAAAAGTCTGATGAAACTTTAGAAAAACACTCTTAGGTTTTTTTCAGCAATAGCCAAATAAACATGATAAATCGATTACTAGCTTAGCTTGAGAAGCTTGTGGCATGGGAGCTAAGCTTTCACAAGTTTAGCAATTTGAGAGGGAGAGAAGCATGAATTTCTTACAGAGAACAAGGGTTTGAGGTGGGCAGAGGAAGATTAGAATGATTTCTTCCTTAAGGGAAGAAGAAAACAAACAAAGAAGAAGATTGGGTGGCTTGGGTAAATTTTCAGTTGCTTGATAAAGCTTGGTCAGGCCCTGAATGGATTGGTTTTCTGGGTAGCAGAAGCCTTCTTTTATAGCCACAAAGAACCCTAATTTCATCTAACCTTTTCCTTCCTTTTTCGTTACTTCTTTCCACTTTATCTTCTTTGGTGAAATTCTCTTATCCAAGGTGCATAGGTAAGGAGTTCTTTGTGGTTCCAAGGTTTTGGCATGGCTGGTCTTTCTCCAAAGGAGTGAAGCACCACTAACTTTCTTCTCGATTTTTCCTATAGGAGCTAACAGAGAAAAAGGTGGGAATGGACATGCTGTTTACCCAACGGGTAAACCTCTTGCTCGCATGGATTTCCTCTAGTTTTTGTGTTGGCTTCCGTTGACTCATTTGGGCAAAGGCTGAACGTGTTTGCTAGATATTTTATAGAGTGTTGGGCTGGGCTTTTCCCAAGGCCATGGGTCGATGATATTCTACTCTCAGCAACTGGTCAGCTTGTTTTCGTCAAGCTGCTGGAAGCAGTTTGCCTATTGCGTTTTTAACAAAGTATTTGGGCATTCTAATTAACATTGGGTTTTCTAAGCAAACTACTATATTCTTCCTAAGGCATTGGGTCATGTTCTCTCTCTCATGCTAGCCCATGTTTTTGGGGCCAAGAAATGGGCTTGAGTTTTGGTGCTCCCAAGTAGCCTAAAATTCTCATTTCTTGATCCTTTAAATGGGCCTAGTGAATGCTTGTACCCATCCACACCACAACCTTCTCAGCAAGCCCCGGGTAATTTTGTGGCTTGGGCCCACTTAAGCTTGTGGCATAGCTTGGTGTTAGAATAATGGTTCTTCTTGCATGACATTTACGCTTGTGCTTGAGTTTTATTATTATGTCGTGATAGGTTATAATCGGGGCAAGTAACACCGAATGGATATGTGAGCGTGATTTTGTAAAGTTGGTATGCTCTGGGCTCTTTTGTACGTGCTTGCTTGGCATGATACGTGGCCCGTAGCTTGTATTGGTACGTCCTACAAATTCTCTTTTGTTCTGATTGAGCTTCTTTTGCGTTCAATTATTTGTGTTGGGCCAAGAATTAATCTGGGCTTAGCCTCTTGGAATTTTGGGCCTCAACAGATGGTTCTCTTGGACCTGGACCTAGCTATAGATGGCGACTCCACTTGAACTTGAGCCTCTTCTTCTTCATCATCTTGAGTTTGTTGTTATTGCCCAAATTTTTCCACCTCAGTCTTCAGTTGGCTGCATACTTGAAGTTTCCCCGAATACCCTACTTGGTGAAATTGTAACGGTTATCTTTGTTTCAACAACATCCTCCTTCGCCTCTGCTTTCTTGACTTTGATCATAGGCATGGTCTTCTCATCAAACATAACATCTCTATTAAGTATTTTCTTCCGGTTCATTGGATCTTATAACTTGAAACTTTTCACACCGCTCTCAAAGCCGAGGAATATGCACTCAAGAGTCTTTGGTTTCAACTTGGTTCTCTCATCATTAGGCATGAGATCATAGGCACTGCATCCAAATACTTTCATATTAGTATAATCAATAGATTATTAGACCATATCTCTTCTGCAAACTTAAAATCAAGATACTTCGATGGCGATCAGTTAACCAAATAGGAAGCGTGGTTAACCGCCTCCGCCCAAAATCCTTAGGCAAGCTAGCATGAATCCTCATGCACCTCTCATAGTCCATGAGAGTTCTATTCATCCTTTCCACGACTCCATTTTGTTGGGGCATCTTCTTCACGGTAAAATGCCTCTTGACACCCTCGCTCTTGCAAAACTCCAGAAATTTGCATCTTTATATTCTCCTCCATTGTCACTTCTTAGGATCTTGATCTTCCTTCCCGTAAGGTTCTCTAATTCTGCCTTCTAGTCCTTGAATTTGGTGAAGACCTCAGATTTCTCCTTCATAAAATAAACCCAAACCTTCCTAGAAAAATCATCCAAGAATGTGACGTAGTAGCGAGCTCCACCAAACGACTTGACCAGCGCGGGCCCCACATATCCTAGTGAACATAATCGAGCACCCCTATGCTCCTATTCTCTTTGTCTTGCTACTTGAATGTCACCTTCGACTGCTTCCCCATGATACATAATTTACTAAACTCAAGCTTACAACTGTGCACTCCTTTCATAAGCTTCCATTTGTGCAACTCTTGCTTGGCTCACTCACTCATGTGCCCTAGCCTCAAGTGCCAAAGCTGAGCATCCTCTGAGTCATTCTTAGTAGATATAGTTGCTCCACCAGTCACCATTGTACCACATAGTTGATATAGGCAGTTAGGTTGAATCTCTCCCTTAATTACCACAAGTGAACCCTTTGAGGTTATGAGCTTCCCTTCCTTGGCTTTGTAGGAATAGCCATTCTTGTCAAAAGTACCAAGGGATATGAGATTCTTCTTCAACTTTGGTATGTACCTAACCATACCCAATGTCCTAACCACGCCATCATGCATCTTCACCTTGATTGTACCTGTTCCTTCTACTCTACAAACTGAGTCGTCCCTTATCATAAATTCAACGTCGTAGTCCACCTCATATGTGTCAAACCAAGATATGTTTGAACACATATGATATGAGCACCTGAAATCCAAAATCCAATCAGAAGATGAAACCCTGGAAGAGATAGCAAGTGCATCAGTATTAACAATGCTATCAGTAAATAAAAGCTCACCATCGCTATCCTCTGCGACTCCAGCTTCATCCAGCTTCTTCCCTTTGTTTCTCTTCTCTCTTCATGTAGGACAATTCTTCTTCCAATGATCCCTTGACCCACATTTAAAACAACCGTCTTTAAACTTGGATTTTGATCTTCCCCTATTATTCTTCTTGCCATCATGCTTTCTCGATCGACGTCTCTTCCAGACTTTGCTACAAGCCTTTCACCTTGAGAGACAACTTTAGAATGTTGAACCATTCTATCATTCGTCAGGATGTCTTGCATGACCTTTTCATGCTTCAAGGTTCTCTTCCCGAACATAAGCATCGTGCGGAAATGTTTATAAGAAAGTGGTAGGGATGTCAATAACATCACAGCCTTGTGTTCAGACTTATAAACCTCATCCATCCTTTGCAAGTCAGCAATACACCTATTAAAAGAGCTCACGTGTTTCATCATGCTTACGCCTTCCTTCTTCTTTAGAGAGTGAAGCTCCTCCTTCAAGAAGAGCTTGTTGGACAACGATTTGGCCACAAATATCTCTTCTAGTTTCTCTCCCATGTCTGCTTCGCGGTGTCTTCCATCGTATTACACAACACCTCATCGGTTAGATGTTGTTCAATGGATCCTCTAGCAAGCTCGTCTAGGTCCTCCCAATCCGCACATGTCATGGTTGTCAGCTTCTTTTCCTTGCCTCCCAAGACTTTGCTTAGACCTTGTTGTTTAAGGACATGCTTCATCCTTCTTTGCCAAATCGTGAAGTTCTCCTTGCCGGTGAACGGTTTTAACTCAATCTTGGTACTTGATACACGTGGTGATTTAGTACTAGAACTTTCTTCATCCTTGTCGCATGCCATTGTTAACACACAGCCACTCTTAAAGTTGTAAGCCACAACCGCGGCTCTAATACCACTTGTTGTGCAAAAACACTCCAATACCTTGTCATTGATGGACTGCACAACTATCACACAGAACCCACGCAAAGATAAAGCTCACACGAAACCACAAAGTAAACACGCATACAAAGGACACGAGAATTTATAGAGGTTCAACAAGCCTACATCCTCTTGGTGATCCCCGAGAAAATCACTAGTGTGAAATAACCCCTTTGGTTATAATGAAGAACCCCTTTGATCTCTCACAAACCCTAGCTCTCTTTTCTCTCACCCTTGGCTTAAACCCAATTTGATGCCTTAGCTTTCTCACGTTACAATAACCTAGCACTAAATTGCATATTTATATGTCATAGGGCTTTGGTACAATTATAGAAGGAATATGAAACTTAAGGGACACCAAAACTAGGAGAAAATTTGTCCAAATTCGCTAGGGATATGTGTTGGATTAGCGTGTCCCGCTCGAGCACCTATGTCCGCTTGAGTCTGAGCTCTACCGCTCAAGCAGGCGCTCGAGCGCCTGAGTCTAGGCGAGCAGTACCACTATGCTGCTCGACTGGTAGAGCCCAGTCAAAACTATTGCAGCTCTTTTGACCGTATATTTCCATCACTCCTTCCACATCTTTAAGCAAGGCAACATCAACATTGTTCACTAAATGACGCCACTTGTGCAAAAGAAAGATGCAACTGTACTGGGCTTGGGCTGGGCCAGGTCGGGCTTTAAAGAGGAGAGAGAAAATATCAGGCCGGGTCAAATTTTTTTAGAAAATTCAAAGCCCAAGCCTGACCCATGAGTCGTGCTTGAGAAAGCCCATCGGGCTGGGCCGGGCCTAAACGGGCCCTACTTTATTAAAAAAAAATCATAAACTTAATCATAAGGGCATTTTAGGCCAAATTTGAGATTAAACTCACTTAATTCCAATATTTTCACATCAAACTAAATTCATAAAACACCCAATAAAGTCACACAACTTATAAGATTTTCCACAAAAATAATAAAATCAAGTATTATTTTTGAGGTTATTACATAATTAGATCATAATACGTTTTAAGAAATAATTTTTAAAAATAATAAGTATCAAAAAAATATTTTTTTAAAGGATGGTATGAATAAATATGCAAATATTTGGTGATGTGTTCAAGAAAAGCATGATTATATTTGGTGGTACGATTATGTTTCGTGATATGATTATATTCGGTGATGTGATATGTTGTTCATATATATATAAATATATATGACACAAATTAATGTGCTAATCATCCAATTATAAACTAGGAATGAGTAAAGAAAAGTAAATGAAATGAAATAAATTATATACCTGATTTAAGTGATATAATCCTAAACCTAAACTTTTATTTATACATAATTATATATGTACGCAAGCCTAACGGGCCGGGCTTTTATAGGCGGGCTGGGCCGGGCTTTCTTGGGCTTAATCGGACCGGGTCTATGGGCCGGGCTTCAAACACCCAAACCCAAGTCTAGCCCGGCCCAAGGCGGACTAGGCCATCTCAAAGCCCATAATAGATCGGGCCGGGCTTTTTTTCGATGGGCCGGGCTGACCCCCATCGGCCCATGAGGCCTACTTTCATACTTAAACAAAACAATTTTTTTCATTCACACATTAAAAATTAAATATTATAATATTAATTTCCAATAAATTATTTTCAATCAATGGAGCTGAGAGGAAAGGGATGATGGTGGGAGTATGAAAAATATCAAGAGCAAGAAAATAGTAGGCATTCGATTGACTGAGGAACTTTTTTTTGCTACAGGACTCAGAAATGTTGGAAGAGTTGAGGTTGGGGTTTTAATTATTTAAGTTCTTTATTATTTGAATATGAATATTTGTACTCATTACAATTTAATTAATTGATTTAAAAAAAATTCTTTCAATTTTATCAGAATTTGGATGGAAATATCACATTGATTAAAGGATACAAACATAAAAATTTAATTGATCAAATTAATAATACGAGAACTAAATTGACCGATAAAAAAAGTAAAACACAAGGAACATTTTGATATTTAAGATATTTAAGCCTTATTAAAATGCATTTACCCTACCCACAAGGTTATAGTTGGTTTACAAGTAACCTTATATTGTACAAGTCTACAAATACAGTTGAAACTGTAAGGGCATGTTTGGTAGGCCATCAACTACCACCAACCAGAGGGAAAGCGTTGTTCTTGTTGAGGGCGCTGAAGGGTTTTCGGTACTTCTTCTCCTCCTCCTCCTCTTCATGTTGCCTCTTCTGCTTTGCCAGTTCAAGCATCAAAACGCATCCATTTGCAAAGCTTCTCTCGGAATCACTATAAACACGCAAGCCTTGGCTTTCTAAACTCATAAAGGTGATGAACGCACCGATAATGGGTAAGCCTCTCTTTCCCGCTCTTGATAGTTCACTTCGAATTGAAGAATTTGCTTTTTATTTTCCTTGAATGGGTTTTGGAATAAAATCAAATTAAAGTATGCAATTCATTAATTATAAATTGTATTTGGGGAAGACCCATTGCCAGGAGATTTCCCAGAAGTGTAGAGGAGTATTTGGAACATGGGGTTATGAAATGCATTGCCATCCCCATAAGATGTTTTTTCAAAACTTTTTTTTCCATTAGAAATTAAGTGCTTTGGGCAATGTGGCTATGTGGTATTTCGAAAGTTGTGATTTTCTGTTTAGATTTCTTTTAGTTTTGTCCTGCTGTTTATTATGGGGTCCTTTTTGCTGAATTAATTGCTTATCAAAATTAAAAGGAAGGCTGTAAATTTGGTTGCACATTGGGGTATAGAAACACCATTGCCAGTTTATACAGCACTCACTTGTTCTTCTTCCACAATTTGTACTTTTGAAACTAATATATAAGGAGTTGAATCCACAATTTGTAACAAAGTGGAATTGCTAGCTATTCCAGAAAAATTAAAGAATAGGTCAATTAGTTGGAATTTTTTTACGGTTTCGTTTTCAGTTAGGTCTCTGCGTTAATACCCTACATGAGCCTTACTTTTAACTAATTGGTTCTTTAATTTCTCCTTTACACTTTTATTGAAGAACACATAAACTACGGGCATTTCTTATTAATCGTCTTGCTAGCCAAGGATATAAACGAAACCCCATTTACATAGATTTCTCCTGGAGATAGGTAGGTTTGACATATCTGTAATCAAATGAGAAAAAGATATTGGCCGGGCTTAGTTCATGGTTTTTCCAGAGGACCATAAGCTGTAGGAAGCAGAAGCCCCAAGTGCCAGAAGAACAAGAACAGCTGCTCCCATATTGATCAACATCTGCTTCTCTTCATCATTCACCCCCTCTCCTAGATTTCTCATGCCCTCCTTTGCAGCAGCCATCACATTTGCAGCAATGGAATCCTCCTCTGTATGCTTCTCTCGGTCAACAGCGCTCCCAGAACTCTTGCTCTTTCTCTTTGCCTTTTCTAAAATCTTTGGGACAGCCCCTGCTTCTTTGCTTCTCTCATTGGCCTCTCTTTCCTTCTGCAGACTGGTTTCAGCAACTCTCTCAGCATTCTTTGGTTCTGCAGGCTTCCCACTCTGACCCTTTGGATCAACATGCTCAGCAGTAAACTCCAAGCTCTTTTCGTCAATTATTTTTGGAGGAATTTCATCCTTACCCCTTTGTGACTTAGGTTCACTTATGCCTCCTTCAGGACTAGTCAAAGGTATCACCCTCTTCTCATCCCTTTGTTTCTCATTCTGGATTGCTGAAATTGCTTTTGGAAGAGCCTCATCCTTATCCTTGTGTACTTTTGTCTCAGCAACGCTTTTCGGAAGGCCTAATGGATGACCACCATTCTTGTCATCCCTTTCTTTTTCATCTCTGGCACTAAAAGTAGAGTTTTGTGCCTTTGGCTCAGCAGCAGCTTCCTGGGGGCCTGCAGCTGGAGGAGCACTTCTCTTATCCCTTTGCTTTTCATCTTGAGCAGCAGAGGTAGCTGCTTGTGAAATGACTTCCTGACCCTTTTGTGCCTTTGGCTCAGAAGAGCTAATTTTCTGAGGGCCTGCAGTTGCTGTCAAACCAGGTTTTGACGGAATTAGGTCCTCTGGCAGTTTCGGTGGCTTTGCCTCAGCAGCAGAAGCAGTTGGAGTTTTTGAAGAGGTAGGTGGTGCTTGTTGGCTTGGTTTGGCTGCTTCTTTAGGGCCTACTTGAGTGATGCCTAGCTTTGGTATTGTAATGGTAAGAATTTGATTGTTGAATTTGCCATGAATTTTACTCACGTCGCAATTTTCTTGAATAGGGAAGGTTTGGTTGAAACGGCTCCATTTGTTATTCCCAAGAGGCCGTTGTCCATCAACCTTAATTACACCAGGGGAAGCCGCAAATGTAATCCTTACTTGCTCCTTCACAAAACCTGAAAACACAAACAAATTGAAAGTGACATATAACGTAACATGTATAGGAATTTTATGCTAGTAGCTTCGCAAAATTATAGGTTCCTCTTTAAAATACAAAATTCTCCTATAATCTTACATCTTGTGGGTGCATCTAAATTCTTCTTTATGAATGTATCTGAATCAATATGAATCAAACAAGTGTTCCAACGTAACAAAGTACACACAAAAGCATTGAAACATTTTTCGCTATTAGCTTTTGGAAACTTAACTTTTTGAACTTCTGCTAGTTTTGACAAAAACCTGTTTTTTTTTTTTTTTTTTTCACAAGGCAATATTCTAAACTACTTTAATGTATTGGGAGGGGGATCTAACTTGGTTTAGGGGGCGGGAACGTTACCTTTTCCAACTGACCTAACCCATATCTACCCATGAATATTGTGTATTCTTATTTACAAAATGAGTGATAAAGTTGGGTAAAGTACAGACCAGGCAGATGAACATGTATAACGTGAGCTTCCTGCTCTTCCTTCAATTCAAAGTGGGGCTTGAACTCTTCATAAATTGAACGAGACGATAGTCTTGGACGGGTACTAGAGATTCCACCAAAACGTTGCCTCATTGCCATCTCTCTCTCTCTCTCTCTCTCTCTCTCTCTCTCTCTTGCCTTTTGTTGATTTGATTTTCTTGTATACCTTATGATTGCCTTTGGATTGTAGAAAAATGTTGGCCATGTGTCACATTTTATATATGCAACAATGTTTGAGACTAGTGTGTTGATTGTTTCTTTGGGTTTTCTTATTAATGAAATTATTCCTTTTTAGTTGCTTTGGTTTTGTGGTGTTTTACAATTTTAAGTGTCCCATGGTCATGTACGAGGTATAACGTCTCATGCAAACAAATATAAAGTTGGGTTGGTTACCCACCAAATAGGGATTCTCTAGTTTATTCTGAAAAACTATGTTGTACATTTCACAACCAAAAAACTTTGAGTCATGTTTCTTCTATATTTTATCCTCATTTCTTTAATTGTTTGTTTTAATTAAAAACAATAAACCCTTTCTCTCTCCCTCATTCAACTGTTTGTCCTCCAATTATTTACCTCACTACTTTCTTCAGTAATAGCATCTTGTTTGCTTCAATGGAGGGTGAAGTTCATGCGCATGTTAACTTATGAGGGATGAACTTCACTTCAATAGGGCGAGTTACGGTGGCTCAAACCCAGACTTTTGGCCGGGTTTATTGAAAAATTCTTAGACGTGATGTCAATCTAAAATTCTTCAAATAAATGAGTTTGTTGCTCAAGTGGTTAATTATCCACAAACATAAGGTTATGTGTTCGATTTTCCCATCTTCTAATATCGCCTCTACGAAAAGCAAATACCAAAAATTACTTCATGTTGGAATGAACTTTTGGAGTTTACTGAGTTCAAGCCGACTTCAGATTGAGATTTACTTTGGGCTTCTTTTTTGTTTTTTTTGTTTTTAACGGAAGATTTTACTTTGGGCTAGACAATGGATTTGAGGTTTCATGCCAGTTTTACACTACCCTCTAGGTTTTACTAATTATGATGGGCACTCCCGACTTTTAACATAAATTGCCTTTTTTTTAACTTTTGTCCAAGCAATAAAACGACATTCTTACCCTCATCATTTAGAGAAAATATATCTTAATAAGAAATTCTAGGATTCCTCCTTGGGCAAATACTTTTATGCGTATGTCTTTTTGCTGATCTATGTATCATCACCACTTGCCAAAAACGAAAAGCGAAAGCCCTAGACAATAAGAAATCAAAAACTCTATTGATTTAAAATAAAGCCCTTTGCTCACCTAAAAAATGAGTCAAATGCTAATTATAAAATTAAATCTTAAACAAAAGTTAGAAACCACCAATCTTAGTGTAATTAAATATTTTCACAAAATTTCAATTTGACCTTCTAAATATTATTATTTTTTCTTTATTCAGAGAGGCTTGTTTATTTTAACAAAAGTAACTTTTTCTATGATTTAGATCAAAACATTTTTTTTTTTTAATGTAAGTAGTAATTTAATATGCTTTTAGAAATTGATGGATTAATTTTAGGCTTATAAAAAAATTATTCGCAAATGATTCAGATGATAAAAATGTTATTTTCAAATAAAAATTGGGCAGAAAATAAAGTTTACTAGAAAATTTGTTGCTCATTGATATTACTTGATTATATCACGTGACGATATTTCACTATCAAACAATATTTTTTATAGAGTAGGTGGAGCATAATTAATGAAAGTAGATTCCCATGATGGTAGAAAATTTTCTTTAATGGCATGTTTACTAATCCATAAATCGGATTATGAGGAATTGAATTGAGGAGGAGTTGGATTGAGGAGAATTAGATTCCAGTTTTCCATTGAAGTTGTTTACTAAACCATATGGATTGAGGAGAGTTAGATTCTAGATCCCTATTGAAGTTGTTTACTAAACCATATGGAATTAGGACATGAATGGTTCTAATTACTAAAATGTCCTCGTTGTTAGGTTAAAATAGATAGCAAATTTGGTATTTTCAAAATTGTGTGAAGATATAATGGGTAAAAAAAGATGAATTCCAAATGGGTTAGTTCTCCAAAAATTAGAATACCACCTCCCACCCTAGAATTGAATTCCTAATTTTGTGTGATCCTCGCTAACTTTTTAATTCCTTGATGTGAAGTAAACACATGAATCCCTGATTCGAATTGCAATTCCTGATTAGTAAACACACTATAAGTATCAATAACATTTAATTCAAGATAATGTGTACCTTTGGTAAAGTCATGAGTAGGCAGGGTAATAAACATGTAATTATGATGTTTTGAACCAGAAAAAGGCACCATGTAGTTTACATTCAATAGCAAAAGATATTTGGCAAGTATTGGGAAAGTTCTCACAAGTCTCAATTACTCACATTTACAGAGAAGCCAACATGTTAGCTGATCTTTTATCAAAAGAGGAACAGTACTACAATCATTCATGTATTTGGTTTAGTAATTTTCCTTTAGATATGATTACTGGAGTGTGGTTTGACTTGTATGATATTAAGATCCTTAGGACATGTTTGGTTCATGGGAAAGGAAACTTGGAGATGGGAAATCAATTACTTTCCCATGTTTGGTAAATCCAGACATGGGAAATCATTGCTTGGCCCATGGGAAAGTAGGGGGGAAAGTGAAGTCATCTTCCCAATTTGGGTTTTGTTTTCCCTCATCATGGGAAAGTTTGGGGAAATGAACCAACATTAAATACACATTTTTCATGACAATTTTGTCCCAATTAACAATTTAGAATTACAATATATTATTAAATGCATTCTTTCTTATTTTATTTTATTTAATATGGGTATAATTGAAAATTTATACAAACTTTTTTTTTCCATTCCTACTCAAAACAAACATGGGAAAGGAAATAAAATGTTATTCCCCGGTTACTTTCCCGGCATTACCAAACGTGGGAAAGGAATTGTGCATTTCTCATCCCTTGAAAAATGACATGGGAAATGATTTCCCCTCAAATTCATTTCTTGAACCAAACGGAGCCTTAGGGGATTTAACTTTTAAGATACTTCTATTAAAAAAAAAAAAGATAATTAAACTAGAAAAAGCCACAAATGCAAAAGTCCAGCCTCACACACACAACCAATACAAAACTTGAAACG
This sequence comes from Prunus persica, assembly GCF_000346465.2. Taxonomy (NCBI): domain Eukaryota; kingdom Viridiplantae; phylum Streptophyta; class Magnoliopsida; order Rosales; family Rosaceae; genus Prunus; species Prunus persica. Next base: position 9,015,860 of record NC_034010.1, read on the forward strand.
AGCTAGCTCAACATTTTTGCCAATTGGATCTAGTCCAATAGAAAATGGTCTTGGTTTACATCTAAGTGATTTCACGTTTGAAACTCCATGATTCCTTGATAGTGAGTGTGTGTGTGAGAAACTCCCTCCTCTTTCTAACTTTGGCAACAAAAAAAAAAAAATAATATTTTTTAATGTAAGATGTAATACTGTATGCTTTTAGAAATTGACGGATTCATTTTAGACTTGTAAAAAAAAATTATGGATTTTGCATTTCAATCCTTTTTATGTGAAGTAAACACAGGAGTACGGGTGGGCATGGTTCGGTTTGGTTAGGTTCTCTCCTCTAATTAAAACCAAAATCAGAAACCGTTGACCCTAATCTTACCAAGATATAAGGGTATTCAATCCAGAATGGGCACAGAAACTGTTCAGGAAGTGAATAAAGCAGAAATATACACATTCATACTTATACACAATCTGGTTCGGTTCGGTTTTAATAGAAAGTGTCTAGAAAAACCGAACTCAATCAAACCTATGCAATTTCGGTTTAGTTCAGCTCGATTTTCAGGTTGGAAAGATAAAAATATAAAGATGTGAAGAAGAGAGAAATATGATTTATAGAAAAATATGTACCATGGATAAAATAAGAAAGAAAGAGGTAGAAGAAATAAAGGGGAAGAGAAATAGAAAGAAATAGGCGGGAAAGAGAGAAAGACGGAATTGCAACCAGAATAGATATGGTTAACCAAAAATAAAAATATATTAGGCTAGAGTAATTATTTACTTGGTATATTTGGGTATTAATTGGGCTAAAATATCTAGATATTACTTGGAGTTACTAATGTTATTAAATATTAATTAGGCTTACTAATGATTTTGAATATAAATGAGTAAGTAAACTTAACATATCCGGTCTAGTTCGATTTATACTCGTTTTTCAAGACAAGAATTAGGATGGGAACCAATCCAAAGTGGGCCTGTTAAGTTTTTTGAGCATAGGTTGCTTTTTTGTCAACACATTTTTTTTTTCTTCTGATTTTGTTTGACTCGATTCGGCTTGGTTTACCAATTCATCAGTTCAAATGCCCACCCTTACACAGAAGTAATAATTAGAATTCAATGGAAAAGGGTCTTAACTCGCAGACTAATGGTCTCAAGTTCGAATCCCCAAGAGACCTTAGTAATGTGTGTGTGAAACCCTCACTCTTCTTCTAGTTTAAACTATCGTTTGTATTTGAAAGAACACCAGAGTAATCCGTAACTAAAATTCAGCTCCTTATTTTAATAAACATGACATTAGTGTAATCAAATCTAGTGCCTTTAAATCTTTCAACAAAATTTCAGTTGGATCTTTTCAATATTTAATTTTGTTATAAAATAACCTGGGATATGTGCGATAATTCAGAGCTGCACGTAAAGTAGATGAGACACAGCATTTAACGAGGTTCGGCTATGCCTACGTCCTCGGAGAGCAACAGCAGTAACTTTTTCACTATGTAAAATAATAGGGCTACAAGTTTAGTGTTTACAATATATGTGGCTCACTGAATTTTCTCTCTAGGAGAATTTCTCTCTGCTCTCTCTTTCTCTTTTTTCTTCTCTTCTTCTTTCCGTTTCTCTTCTTATTTATAGGCTAAAATAATCACTATTCATCACTGTTCACCCGTGACAGACAAACTCTATCAAAGCCGCCAAATGAACAGTAATGAACAGTAATGAATAGTAACTCTATCAAAGCCGCCAAATGAACAGTAATGAATAGTTAGTGGGCTCCACATGTTTATTTTTATTCTTTTTACAACACTCCCCCTTGGAGACCACTAATGATATGTCGGTTGTATCATTAAAGACTTGCTTGGAGAAAACCTAGTAAGGTAGAGAACTGATGGAAAGAAGAGTACAACAATCTGTATAGCATACTTCTGGATGCTCCCCCTGATTAATATCTCCCCCTGATGTCTTCATGACTATCTTTTGGATTGAGAATCTTTCGGAGTGAGTGGATGATGTAGCCACCAACAATTCATATAGTAAATATATTTCCAGTGAGCTATCTCTATGTAAATCATAGAAATTTTCAGAGTCCGCATATCTAATAACGCTTGGGCTATTTATAAGTTCACTTGAAAGAATATGCCCATACATGGTGTTATGCGGAAATAGCATCAAATATACCTCACATCATCCCAAAATGATGGTGATGGAGTTGAGCCTTATCTGAAAATATGATGTCCGGTCCAACATACTTCCGGAAAATCCTTAAAGTGCCCAACGGATAATCCTCATAAAAATGCTTCAATACTTTCTTAGTATAAGCAAGTATCTCGTTGGCATAATGCTCGATCTTTAAGTCGAGACAAATATTTCTGGAATTCTTGAGAAGCTTTAATGTGTTGCAAACACATTATAATCAATATACTCACTGAGGCAATTTATGTACATTAACATTGAGTACAGATTTTGTGCTTCAGGTACATGTCCACAGACTTGCTTCATGCAATTTCAATCCTTTCAAGGATTTTGTTTAAAGGGATTAAACTCTATGACACATTTATATAGCTTTAACCCAGCTATTTATACATCTTTAGGGAATCACTTCAGGTGATATGCTCTGTGCATTTAATAACCCTTAAAGATAACATGTTGGTCTCCGTAAATGTGCAATAAAGGGGCATAATTGAATCTATAAATATGGAGAAAACCCAACATCCCTTGTTTATGTCAAAAACATTGTGTCATACAAAGTAGGTATATTCCCTTTTTATTCCGAACACCCAAGTATAACTTTTAATATTAACATCTTTTAGGGTTCGTACTGTGGGTTTGTTCTTTCACGTTCATTCTCATCTATAATGGAATTGCCTCATTCCATTTTGGCCAATGATATTGTCGACATTTAATAATTGAACGTGGTTCCAATCAACACAGCCCATTGATGATTTGAGTAGCTACTCCAAAATCAAAAATTTGTCATTCATCAATTTATGATCCCACCATTCTCATGTGCATGCGCATGCATCAATTATAAGCATTTCTTTGCTTTTGGGTACCCAAGCCACTGCAGGGGGCTTTTATTATGTGAGAATGTAGATTATAACCTCCAATGGAGCGTTATTTTATAGCAGGGCGTGGATAATCTCCATTTAGGGAGTTGGAACATTTAGAACCCATATATCTGTCATGCTGCAGGCATGCCACAGATTAATACATACATGTCAATTAATTTATGGGACTTTAACCCATATAATTTGCTACACATTAGGCGTGCATAATATCAATATTGATATGTCAAAGGATTGTCCTTTCGGGACTTCAATCCACATCATTAACAGGCGATTAATACATACATGTCAATTAATTTATGGGACTTTAACCCATATAATTTGCTACGCATTAGGCGTGCATAATATCAATATTGACATGTCAAAGGATTGTCCTTTCGGGACTTCAATCCACATCATTTGCTACGCAACAGGCGTGCATCATATTGATCACTGCTATACCCATATTCTGTTCTTATGAGACTTTAATCTGTGCAGTGTATTCTCAATGTATCCAACTTGCAATCTGTAAAATTTGCGTTAATAATTCATGGATACATACAAGCCATTCTTTTGGAACGGACTTATCTCCCCATTTGGTTACCTTTCAAGATAAAATATCAAATAGGTATATAAGCATAAAATAACACAAGTATTGCTTACATCCTTAGGTGGGAGAAACTTTTCTCAAGTATCATTCAAGCTCGTATCGGCCCAGTATCGCTTGATGATCTTGTTATATCCTGCAAGAGCAAAAATCACAATTCTTTTCTCTGTCAAAAACAAATAACTCTCAGAGTTATGATCACTGCATGGATTCATTCTTCAGATGTTCATTCTAAAGAAATAAAATCTCTTATGAACAGAGAGTTATAAAAAGAAAGAAAAGATACAAAAATTGTGATATTGATTGCAAGGTAAGGTAAGCAATCAGGGAAGGAAGCTGGTGGGAGCAGACAATAAGCTCTCATATCTCCTAGTCTAGAAGGACTTCCGGAGATTAGAGCATAAGGTCGCCTTCACAGTTCCCTGATGTAGCGGAAACATGATCAGGGATAGTCTTGCTTCCTGAATGGATGATCAGAGATAGTCTTGCTTCTCGGGCATATTGAGTGCTTACTGATAAGAAGAACAAGTAGATATCGCATCACTAGGTATGGAGTAAACTGGATGTCTTCTGCAAAGAAAATTTCGTTAGTAACACATTTATACACAAATACAATGAATAGGTAGAACCGGTGAATTTCAAATTAACCATAGGAAAATTGCGAGATTCTCGGGATGCTGTTGAAAAAGTGCGAGATTCTCGGGATGCTTTTGAAAAAGTAGCTCCGTGAAATCCGTAAAGCAAGATCGGCTTTGAAAATAATGCTTGAAAACGCCGAAAGTGCCGACAGGCATTATTAGAGGCCACGTGAAGTTTTGGACTCTAGGAAAGAAAAAGATAATATGGGGATTCAAGAAGATATTGGGGTCCTGAAAAACAGTAGCCATATTTCCTCCTATAGATATGGCCTTTGTAAAACTTGATTGGAGCAACTGCGTTTCAACTCAAATTTCTTCATTTTCTGAAACTTTAGTTTTCCTAAGACTTTCTTCGAAACCTTCTAAAAAATGGCTTCCTCTTCTTCCTGCCCAAATTATTTCAATTTAAATGATGCTCCAACAGCAAACAGTGACGCCAAAGTTTGGCGTCCATCCTTTGTATCCCAAAATCGTCATCTCACAGTTAATGATTCTGTGATGATGAATGATGCTACTGCTGTCATAGTAGCTAGGAATTTCATTACTCCAATGGATGAAATGCTGTTAATAGGGAGGTCTGAGGAAGAGGCTATTAATGACTCAATGGCTTTTAGCATTCAGAGTGCTGTTTCTGTTTCTAACATGGCTGATCGTTTGCGTGTTAGAGCAAACGAGGTTGAGAAGCTGACAACTGAAAATTCGTCTCTCCAAAGAATGCTTCATGAGTCTCAACAGGAGGTTGAGAAACTTAAAGGAGAGAATAATTCCTTGTTGAAACTGGTGAGTTCGTACTCAGTTGATACACTGAGAAGGCTAGACATGCTGCAGGTCTCCAATGAAAGAATTTTGGGAGACCACGAGAAGCTCATGGCTAAGCTTAAGAGGCGCCGTCCACTTCCTTCAGAGGCTTCCAGAACATAATGTAATTTTATAGATTTTACAGGGCCTGCACCTTCATTGCAGGTGGAAAAAATCTATATGTTGTATGTTTCTGTAATAATAATTGCGCAATTCTTAAACTTGCACCTGTGGTTTTTACGTCTTTTCAAAATGACGGTTTGGAACCTTGTGCCTTATAGGTTCAAATAACCACATTGTCTTTCCCAAATTGCATGGTAGCCCGGAACTTTTGGCCTGGGCACAAACTCAGAATTTATTTGCCCTTTTCAAATGGACATGAAATATGAATTGAGTAAAAGCCACGATAATATCGCAATATAGTAGTGAAGAGCATTAACTACTATATACCCACAACTTCAAGTTCAGGATCTCTCATATATTTGGATCCATGGGCTTCCGGCCCAGGTATAATAAAATATGTGGGGAGCCTCAATTCATTATTTGAGGTTTATATTGATATTATCCATTTCGCGGTGTATTCTTAACAACCGGAATTCACAAAATATATTTCTTTCTTGAGGTGTCGATTATAACAGAATCGAACTTTATTAAATTCATCATCTTCTTATGCCAAAGAAATATGTGGTGTACCACAATTTGCAATAATACCTCAAGGGTTGTCCATTTAATTGTTGGAACTTCAGGTTCTCAATACTCTTAAATTTTGAACTTCAGGCCAAAGCCACATATTCTCATGGTATGGACATTTTTACAATTTTCTGTACATATTCCGGGACTTCAAGCCCTTACATAATTGTCCATATTTTGAGGAACTTCTGGCATCTCATTTAATTTCTCATCCATGAGTTTAAGGAACTGCAGGTTCCCTTTTGTATATAGTGACGGTTTACCCAAAATGGTTCATATTTATGCATACGTCACTATTCATGTGAATAGTACTATTCATCAAGTCATGAATACGTATCTATTCATCTGCCAGTACAGTTATCATCAATGTGTATGGCACCATGAAACTGCAGGTTCCCTTTTGTATATAGTGACGGTTTACCCAAAATGATTCATATTTATGCATACATCACTATTCATGTGAATAGTACTGTTCATCAAGTCATGAATACATATCTATTCATGTGTACAGTACATCTGCCAGTACAGTTATCATCCATGGCTCATATTTATGCATACGTCACTATTCATGTGAATAGTACTGTTCATCAAGTCATGAATACATATCTATTCATGTGTACAGTACATCTGCCAGTACAGTTATCATCCATGTGTACGGCACTATGAACCAATACGGTACTATTACATCATTAAGGAACCCCAGGTCCTTATTCACATGTCAGGGATCAAGGACCTTTAAGTCCAATCACATGTTTACAAGTATAGTACCGGAGAGACTGCCAGCTCTCATATCAATATCATCATCAAGGATCTTCAAGTCCTGATGTAATTGTATGATGAGGGTCAAGGAATTGCTGGTCCTGATCTGCATACTGTAAAAACTCATCATACAGCACATTTAGTCCATAAAATAAATTGCTAGTAAATAAATTACTGGTATGGACGATAAAACCCGCACCACACTTTAAATAAAAGTAAAGGCGTGGACGATAAACCCGCACCACCCTTTTAAATAAATGTAAATGTGCGGTAATTTAAATTCATAAATTAAACGTGCGTGTATGGGCACTAATTCTGCTCCATACTTTTAAATGAACGTAAAGGCGTGGACGATAAACCCGCACCACCCTTTTAAATAAATGTAAATGTGCAGTAAATTAAATTCATAAATTAAATTGTTAGTATTAGTAACGGTCTCCCACTGATAATATGTTTAGTATTACCAAGGGTCCATTTTTGTTAATGGTTAGTAATAGAAAAGCAGATAAATATAGTATATTATATTACCATCAACTTTTCATATATATATATATATATATTACTGATATATTCGTGGAAAGCTAGATGCGTTGGCTTTTCTTCTTTACATCAACATAATGGTTAGTATTATAAATAATAGTGCAGCACAAAAATTATACCTGAGAGCTTCTCGTGCTGATAACGTGTTATAAAATAACCTGGGATATGTGCGATAATTCAGAGCTGCACGTAAAGTAGATAAGACACAGCATTTAACGAGGTTCGGCTATGCCTACGTCCTCGGAGAGCAACAGCAGTAACTTTTCCACTATGTAAAATAATAGGGCTACAAGTTTAGTGTTTACAATATATGTGGCTCACTGAATTTTCTCTCTAGGAGAATTTCTCTCTGCTCTCTCTTTCCTCTTTCTTTCTCTTTTTTCTTCTCTTCTTCTTTCCGTTTCTCTTCTTATTTATAGGCTGAAATAATCACTATTCATACTATTCATCACTGTTCACCCGTGACAGACAAACTCTATCAAAGCCGCCAAATGAACAGTAATGAACAGTAATGAATAGTAACTCTATCAAAGCCGCCAAATGAACGGTAATGAATAGTTAGTGGGCTCCACATGTTTATTTTTATTCTTTTTATAACAAATTTGACTTTTTTTATTTTAACGAAAGCAACTTTTTCTATCATTTTGATCAAAATATCTTTCTAATTTAAGATGTAATTTTTAAGAAATTGATGGATTAATTTTAGGCTTATAAAAAAAATTGTTTGCAAACAATTCAGATGAGAACACATGTTATTTTCAAATCAAAGTTAGTCAAAAAGTAAAGTTCACTAGAAAGTTCATACTCATTCATATTACAACATATGAATTGATTATATCATTTTGGTGTTTCATCATCAAACAAATAATTTTCGCAAAGGAGGAGTGAAGTTAGTAAAGCTAGATTCCCATTATGGTAGAAAATCTCTTTAATGTCGATCAGATTTTAATTCTAGATGCTGTTGTACTTTTGCTAAAGTCGTGAGTAGGTCAGGGTGAGAAAGATGATGATCATACCAAAAGGAGCCACATATGCAAAAGTCCAGCCAGCCAATACGAAACTTGAAACGAGGCATCTTAACATTCTCACGTCACTCTCACAAACAAGTAACAGCTGCACTAATCCAAAAACCCACAGCCACGTTCTTCAAAAGAAAGAAGAAAAAGAAAAAAGGATCCAAAAACCCAAAAGGGGGAAATAGAAACCGCCAGACTGTATATATATACACACACACTCTTCCCCTCCCCCACTATACCCATTACCTGTTTCCTGCCTACAAAACCCATTGGGGGATCTCTCAACTCAAGACAGAACACATTTTCACTTCCTTTCAAGCTCTGCCCTTTTCATTTATCCTTTTTATCGTTTGAGTCACATTCACTGATCCACAGCTAAAGCAGCCAATTTTCTTTCTGCTACTCTCTGTAAGTCTCTCGTTCTCTCTCTCTCTCTCTCTCTCTCTCTCTCTCTCTCTCTCCCGCACACACAATGCTGTTCTTCTGTGAGAACATGGTTGATATTGGATTGGGTTTCTGTTTTCTTCTTTCTGAGGAAGCTAGGAACAGGACAATGATTTAACTGACTAGAAGGTATGGCAGTGACAATGGCAGTTCGTGCCTTTTTGTTTGATTCAGAGAGACTAGCCTCTGTAGTGGTCCATTCTGACTGAACCCATGAACCCCTTATCCTCCTTTGTAGGCTTCCATTCTTCTGAGAACTGACTAGAAGGTATGGCAGTGCAAATGGCATTTCGTGCCTTTTTGTTTGATTCAGAGAGATTAGCTTCTGTAGTGGTTCATTCTGACTGAACCCATGAACCCCTTATCCTCCTTTGTAGGCTTCCATTCTTCTTTTATTGTTCTGAGAACTGACTAGAAGGTATGGCAGCGCAAATGGCATTTCGTGCCTTTTTGTTTGAATTAGGGAGGCTAGCCTCTGTAATGGTCCATTCTGACCGAACCCATAACCCCCTTATCCTCCTTTGTTTTTCTGAGATTTGAGTAGTAGGTATGGCAGGACAACGATTTGACTTATTCTTTTTATTTGAAGTCTTGTTTTGTTTTGTTTTTTTTCGTGTTTTTATGTGGGCATGTTTGAATCTTTGTGCAATGTGAAATAAGTTGAAAATACATGGTGATAGAGTTCCACATGATCAAAAAGAGAATACAATAAACTAAGCAGAACCAGGATTTAAAAATTTGTTCGTGGGGGGCGATTGAGCTTATTATATGAATTTCCTTGGTGATAATTATTAGCTCTTAGTATATATTAATGGGTTTTACATAATCTGGGGGGCGCAGGACCCCATCATATGTCTAGCTGTAGTTCCTGAACAAGGACAATAAGCTTCAAATACTTCTATACTTCTCTTTTCTTGCATTTTCTCAGCGACCAAACAGAGAATGGCTAGAACAAATGATAAGCATTGTGTAATTTCTCTATTTTGTTGGTTTATCAGAGTAAAAAAGGAGCTTGGATCTGGACGAGTTAGAATGGTTTGGGTTTCATTACCAGTCGTGGGTATGTTGTTGGTTTGGTGGTGGGTGGGTTTCAGTGCGGTGAATGCAGATTACATCAAGTACAAAGATGCTAATCAACCAGTGGCTTCTCGAGTTGGAGATCTTCTTAGCAGAATGACTCTTGAAGAGAAAATTGGTCAGATGGTACAGATTGATCGCAGTGTTGCCAATGTTGATACTATGAGAACTCACTCCATTGGTAATGTGTATATACATACATACATATATTATATATATATATGTGTGTGTGTGTGTGTGTGTGTGTGTGTGTGTGTGTGTGTGTGTGTGTGTATGTTTATATCAAATATGTCTAAATACAACCTTCAGTTGTGTTTGGTGCACATCAACATAAGTTCTCCAATTTGTAGTGTCCGTGTAACTTATGAAATAAGTGCCTTTTGTCTGGCATAGTCTTTCTCATATGTTATCATGCATTTGATTCCTGCTTTAGCTCCAAATCAAGCAATTATGCGTTTCATCTTCTTGTGGGCTTATAGATGCCTTTACAGAGGAGTTGAGGTGTCAATATTAGTCTTTATACTTGATCAGGAACTTTTCACTATCATGTGTGTAGATATACAAGCTATGATGGAACTGCAAAAGTCTTGTAGCTCAAGTGGTTAAGAGCATTTACCCCTGTATTCAAGGTCCTTTGTGTTGAATTTCTAGCTTGGTACAAAACCAAGGAAACAAAAGTGGAAAATATGACTTTGACTCTGAAAGGAGTAAGACCTGTCCTCGTATGAGGTTGGGTCTTCTTTATGCAGTTAAGAAGGCTTTAGTTTGTTCTCCCTTATTCCTTTCATTTTCCTTCGCATTCTTTGCTGCCTTGCTGGGGAGTAAGAGACTTTCTGTCATGATGTTGGGTTTTCTGCTTTGGTTTGTTGTGACTGATTCTTTTTATGGCCCATTCTTTGGTTCCATGTGCTCTCTCTCTCTCTCCCCCTCCCTTGCTCTTTTTATTGTTTAATTCTCTGATGACCTTAATTTAAGGAATGCATCAATTCAACCAGATAACATAAATCAAATCACTAGACATGATTTACAGCAACCAGAATTGCAGGAAGAGAAATAACATCGAATGCAATGATATGATAAGACAAAATGGAGTGATGATGTGTTTTGATTTGTGCAGGCAGTGTATTGAGTGGTGGTGGCAGTGCACCCCTTCCAGAAGCTAGCGCTGAGGACTGGGTTAACATGATTAATGAATTTCAGAAGGGAGCTCTAGCTAGTCGTTTGGGCATTCCAATGATCTATGGCATCGATGCTGTGCATGGACACAACAATGTCTATAATGCTACAATATTTCCGCATAATGTTGGGCTTGGAGCTACCAGGCAAGTAAAAATTTCAGATTCTATTGCATCATATTTAAAACATGATAGTGCATTGTACAATTATTACACAAAGGATGAGATCTACTGCTTCACTGTCTTTTCAATGCAAAACTACTTAACTGTCTAACTTCAACAAGGGCCATTAGGGTCATACTCCAGCAAGCATTAAAATAACATACCACGCATGTCAAAATCCTTTGAGATGATGGGCGTTTTATGTTTTATTAAATGTGTCTGCTTTCTATTTAATAATTCCAGTATACAGGGATCCTGAATTGGTACGAAGAATTGGTTCTGCAACTGCTCTTGAAGCCCGAGCTACGGGGATTCCTTATGTATTTGCTCCATGCATTGCGGTAAATAATACATTGCAAAAGAAATTATAAGTTTTCAACATTTTCTTCTTTTATATGGATGATGAGGTCATATGAGTGCTTTACTATTTTCTCGATTGGGTGACTTCTCTGCTTAACCTGGAACTTCCTATATAGGTCTGTAGAGATCCAAGATGGGGTCGGTGTTATGAAAGCTACAGTGAGGATCACAAAATTGTGCAAGAAATGACGGAGATTATTCCAGGTTTACAGGGAGATATTCCTGCAAACTCTCGGAAAGGAGTTCCATATGTTGGTGGAAAGTATGAATTTTATGTAAAATAAAGTACTTTGAATCTTTTTTTTTTTTGTCTTTTCATTCTCTCTTTCATTTTCCTTCATTTGATTTTTGTCTTTCATTTGCTTGATTTTGTGACTTTAAGAAAGATAATCTGGTAAATGTAATATATGTCGTGTATTCGTAGTTATAGATTCAATTTATCAAATGAATTCAGTGATTCCTTTTTCTTTCAAAATTTTTGGCTGGTAGTGAGTCCTGATAAATAAGCTATATATGTAATTTTTTATTGTTTAAAACTATATGATAAGCTTAAACCAACATAATGATAAAGCTACCTTCCCTGATCTCATGGTTGCCTTGCACAATATATCAGTAGTGTATCAAGGCATTGTTACTAAAACATTTCTCCTTATTTTTCTTGGACTATTGTTAATTGGTGAAACTCTGTTTCAACTGCTGAAATTCTATGTTCTGTACTCACCTGTATTCAGCCCAATAGGAGGGAAGAGGAAACAAAAAAAGTTTGTCCTGGTTTTCTGAATGAATGTATGCATGTGCACTTATCTAAATGTTTTTTAATACTAATATTTCAACGTTTCAGTCATTCCTGATGTATTTATTGTTTTATTATATTTTAGTAAAAAGGTTGCAGCTTGTGCGAAGCACTTTGTGGGTGATGGAGGGACAACCAGGGGCATTAATGAGAACAACACTGTGGTTGACCGTCACGAGTTGCTTAGCATCCACATGCCTGCCTATTCTGATTCAATCATCAAGGGTGTCGCAACAGTGATGATTTCCTACTCCAGTTGGAATGGGGAAAAGATGCATGCAAACCGCGACCTAGTTACTGGCTTCCTCAAGGGCACCCTTAAGTTTAAGGTTACAATTTCCTTTTCTTTTTCCTTTATTTTTATTTTTATGTAGTATCCAAGGTTATTACAGTTTTTCTGGTAACTATCTACGATGCAAATAAGATGACATGCGCAGAAAGATTTCAATTTGAATTGTGTTATTATGTATGTACCGATATTTGATGTTAGCACATAACTAACTTGCTCAATGTTAACATTCTACCATGAGTTATGTGAAAGGTTTCTCTCAACATTATGTATTTACCACATGTTGAGTTTTTAAGCCTTCAGTCTTATCCGGCAGAAAAGTGTCTTTGCATATTGCAAAATTATCGGTAATTTAAATTGTGGGGTATTCCCTTCTGTGACATCTCAAACTCTTATTCGTGACTAGTTGACTGTTTCATAACTGTTTTTCCCTCAATGTATCTGCAATTGGGTGTTTTCCTTTTTCAAATGCTTGTCGGTCTGATCTGTTTTTGTCACTTTTCTCAACTTGCATATTTTCCACATGTTGCGTCTTAATGCCTTCAGCATGTCCAATTAAATTCAAATTACTTGCACATTAATGTGGTCAGGTGTTCTTGCATATTGCAAAGTAGTCTGCATGATTCTTTACTTGCTTTCCGATGTTGCTACTTAGCGTCTGTTGATGGATTCATTGCATTTACATATTTTCTCATCTTAATTTTATTGTGTTTTTTGAACTTGTTTGTTGACTGCTGAACAATTTTACCATTACAAACTGTTGTCTTTGGAGACTGTATTGTACCTTTCCCTATGTTCTGCAGTATTAACTATTTTATGCTAACAACGGCACATGGTGTTTTGGTTGAACATTCAGGGTTTTGTTATATCAGACTGGGAGGGTGTTGACAGGATTACTTCCCCACCACATGCAAACTACTCATACTCCGTCCAAGCTTCAATTCTAGCTGGACTTGATATGGTTAGTGGCTTATTTTATAAACAAACATCTCATAGAAATGAAAGAAGATAAGTCTTTCCTACACTGTAATCAGTGCAGCAATGAGAAACTGAAGTATATGATTATAAAACTCTGAACATGGTTGTCTGTGATTTGAAGATCATGATCCCTTTCAAGTATATAGAGTTCATTGATGATCTCATCTCCCTGGTCAAAAACAACGTTGTCCCAATGGATCGAATTGATGATGCTGTGGGAAGGATTCTGCTTGTCAAGTTCACCATGGGTCTTTTTGAGAACCCTTTGGCTGATCTCAGCCTAGTCAATGAGCTTGGAAGCCAGGTCAGTTTATCAGAGATTATCAAATATCAGGATTTGCGACTTTCATATTGTGTTTTTTTTTTTTAAATTTACATATATTGGCTTGCTCTCTAGCTGGATAAAAATGGAGTGGAGATTATTATAAAATAAAAAATGATAGAGTGGTTCCTATTACAATTGTTTGTACGTTCAGTGGCCAGAAATTGCCTTCCAAGTTCCATGGTCTTTCCTTGTCAATTGTCAATGTTAATAAAGAGCTTAGTAAGTTTCATACTTTGTAATAACTACCCTGAATCAATGGGCTGCTTATTTATTTCTTATTTTAACTTTCCTAGGCTCATAGAGACTTGGCAAGGGAAGCAGTCAGAAAATCACTTGTGCTTCTGAAGAACGGAAAAAACGGAACCAATCCAAATCCGGTCATACCTCTTCCCAAGAAGGTGTCCAAAATCCTAGTTGCTGGCAGTCATGCTGATAATCTAGGTTACCAATGTGGTGGATGGACAATGGAATGGCAAGGATTCAGTGGCAACAACTATACAAGAGGTAGGGTCTTCTTTCATGGTTATATTTATTAATATTTAACTTTCTGTCTATATGCAGTACTTTTGTGTTCCACAATGAATGACAGAAATTGCTGTATGTAAAAGCAGAGCATTGAGTACTTACTGAGAAGATTATGAAATTGCTTGTTAGGTGTAAAATGTAGAAACATTGTCTCCATAATTATGTGAGAATGAACAGGAAATATGTAGCCATGTGTATGTGCATGCATATGATTTTCTGATTGTTACTTTGAATGTACCAAATCTTTGTTGCATACTTTTAATGAAAAAACATTACAGTTGGGGTGATTTAGCTAGTCCAGTCCTTGATGATTCCTAATGACAAGCATGAGCATGATATGGATGCAGATTAAAAGCTACTAAAGTAAAAAAAAATATTTCAATTTCCTGAACTTCGCTTCGAATATTATCTTGTGCAATGAGATTTAGTCTAAATTTCTTTAGATTATGTGCAAATACCCTTCAAGCACATTTTTCTTTAAGAATTTTGAATTCCAGGAAACTACTTTAGCAATAATAGTGACGAAAGTATTTTTCATGAGTAGGAACCACAATCCTCAGTGCCATAAAATCAACAGTTGATTCGAGCACAGAAATTATCTACCGTGAGAATCCTGATGGAAATTTTGTAAAGTCCAACAACTTTGCATATGCCATTGTTGTTGTTGGCGAGCACCCTTATGCTGAGACTTCAGGAGACAGCATGAACCTAACGATGGCGGAGCCTGGCCCAAGTGTCATCAGCAATGTGTGTGAAAGTGTCAAGTGCATTGTTATCATAATTTCTGGCAGACCTATTGTAATTGAACCATATATTTCCTCAATTGATGCCCTGGTGGCAGCATGGTTGCCAGGCACTGAAGGCCAAGGTATTACCGATGTCCTTTTTGGGGATCATGGGTTCAGTGGAAAGCTTCCAAGAACATGGTTCAGAACTGTAGATCAACTCCCAATGAATTTTGGGGATACACACTATGATCCACTTTTCCCTTTAGGTTTTGGAATCGAAACTGAGTCAATCAAGGAGCTTGTAACAAGGTAATTTTTCATTTATATCATGACCTCATCTATATAATCTTGTTACCCTCTTTTTTCTTTTCACTACTGTTTGATGCATTTCTTCCATCATGGTGTTTGCTTTCAGTCCATCTTTCTCTTTCTTGCATTTGAACGAAACCTGGACCATGGGAAACTTTAATGACAAATTTAGGCCATTAACTTTCAATTATATTTCTGATTAACTTTATCTTTTGCAATTTTCACGTTGGTTTGTGATCAGTCCTCGTACGTTAAAACTTCACTGATAAAGAAAAGGAAATGAAATTTTTATGAGGCACTTGTGGTGGCTTTAGGTTCATTCTTCATTACTACCTATGTTTTATAGCATTTGTGCACGCCAGTTTAAAAGAAATGAAAAAACTTTGGTTGGCTGTAACGATACTCATTACAGTTTGATAATGTCTGTAGGTCGACGTCAGATGGTGTCATTGGAAGGCCATGCATACTTGTCCTTGTGCTTGCTCTAATTCTCAGCTTATAGTTTAAAGGTATAGTTTTACCTGAACAATAATTGGGTTCTCTTTTTTCACTACTGCATAATTCTCTGCTGCACCTTAGCATTTGTGTATACATTTTCTTTTGCTCATAAGCTGTTTGTTGACTCTTAAATTTCAGGAAGGTTTTTAGTATTTTTCCACAGCATTGGATTTGGTAGAATGAGCACAGCCAAAGTACTAGATATTATTAACCTCTGGTGCATTGACAGCAGCAATTGCCTCATGTTCATGTTCTTGTCAGTACTCTCAGTTGCTTATATTATGCCCCCCAAATCCTTCAATGTCGAGCCATAGCCGTCGGATTCACAATCTGCCTTTCCAAAGATTTATTTTGATTGTAATGACCTGCAAAGTATTTTATCTTTGCTCGCATAATTTCATGGAGAATAAATCACATACTACTTTGGAATGGGGCTTCTGATCAGCAAATACATTGTTATTGACTCAACTCAAAACTCCATGACTAAAGTGTTAATTTCAGAATGTTAAGGTTATGGACATTGCTGATCATATATGCTAAATATGAAGAATCAGGTTTAGTCCTCATACTTTATATTGAGCCTTTATGCTCAAGTCCTCTGAAAGGAACAGATTTCTCATTTGAATAGGGGCTGCCGCTAGCATTACACATAAGGAATCGCTAGCCAGGCCCATTGGCACAGTGTGCCAATTGGTTTTCTGTTTTTCATTTTCATTTTTTTATATTTTAGAATTAAGAAAGATAAAATGGGTAGTTGTGTTTAAAAATAAAAATAAAAAATTGAATTCGAATCCTCTGTTTTGATTTTTCCTACCATGATCTGCTTGACTTCTCAACCGCATATTTAAAGAAAAAAAGGATTAAATTAGGAAATAATCATTCTGTATTAATTGGTGATTGCTTCACCAACTCAACTTCTTCGTCGTCAGGTGGGCCTTTTCTATTAAATTCTTCTTTTTCGTTTTCTTAATTGGTGTCAAATGGGACGGGCCGGCCCAACACGGCATCAGCCCAGTCCGTTTAAATGAGGTACGACACGGCACGAGCATGAATATTAATGGGTCATGCTCGGCACGGCACAAAAACTTGGGCAGAGCCGGGATAAAAAAATGAGGTCCAATGGATCAGGCCGGCCCATGGCCCCTCATGCCTAGCCCACTTCAACGAGCCCAAGCCTACTTCAAGCCTGGCCCAAGCCCGGCCCACTTAACATTTTTTTCTTTCTCAAAAGTCAAAATACAATAATTTGACATCTAATGTCATTGTTTATATATATATATATATATATATATATTTAATAATCATAAACATATATTTGATGTCTTTCATTTTAGGGAAATTACTTAGGTCCTTAATTAATTAAACATATCAACTAAAAATTAATTAAACAACATTGGACTTGATATCTAATCAGTACATATGACATATACGTTTCTCTTATAATCAAAGCAAGACATTTCTTCACATATAAAATAATCAGTTGTTTAAAAATGAAAAGTTGAGGTGGACTTTGTGGAGTTGGACACTTTTTGCCGTCTGCCCTTTCATATTGTTTGGATGTTTGATTGAATAATATTTTCAAATAGTTCATCATTTCTTGCCTCTAATTATATTTTTAATGTTTATAATTTGAATTATCTAGTGGAAAAACAAAAACAAGTGAAAAAAAAATTCAAATTAAATGGGTTGGTTCTTGGGCCCAAGTATGGCACGAGCACAAGCATGGGCACGGCACGAGCCCGGCCCGGCCCGTTTCAATGTGGACATGGGCTTTGGGCCGGGCCGAGATCAATAATTTTACTAAATGGGCCGGCCTGGCACGGCACGAAAACGTTAAAAGCATGAGTTTAAATGAGACGGGCCGGCCCGGCACGGCCCGTTTGACACCTCTAATTCCATATCCCAATCTAGAAAAAGTAGAACTAAAAAAAAAAAAAAAAGAGATTGAGCCGATAGATCATTTGTCAAATATGTTTCTGAAATTGATCAATAAAACTACAACCAAGAATTTAAAAATTCAAAGATGTACAACTTCTACACTAATGAGAGCCGTGCATCATCCAATTCTGATATGGAGAGTCCTAATATTACCTCTTAGTTTATCTATTGTATTCCTCACGTGTACTTATCCTAGAATTACAGTTATCATGTAAAGTGTAGTTATCTTCTACTGGTGTAGGACTCTTGTATAGCATTATATAACCAATATCAATATACACAGCCTTTGGACAATTCCAGAGGCTTAAAATATCTGTTCATGGTATCAGAGCTTTCTTATTAACATCAAAAATTATTATTTTTTAATCCTCTTTTTCTTCTCACCCAACCTTCTCTATGGTGACCTCTGCTTTTGGTTCCATCTCCTCCTTTGTTGCTCCTATGCCCAACGTTTCCAACGTGTTGACCGTCAAGTTGGAACATAATACCTATCCTTTATGGCTTGCGCAAATTGTGTCGCTTCTTCGCAGCCGCTCTCTTATGAAATATGTTGACCGTACCAGTATTTGGCCTCCTGCCTTTCTCTTCGATGCTGCTGGTAAACCAACCGACAAGGTGAATCCGGCTTATGAGGACTGGATTCAACATGATCAAATGGTGTTGTCCTGGCTTAATGGGTCTCTCTCTCTTGCTGTGCTTGCCACCGTTGCTTGTTCTACCTCAGCACATCTCACTTGATTATCTCTTGAAAAACGTTATGCTTCCCAAAATCAAAATCGACTGCTCCAGCTTCGTGGTGACTTGCTGCAAACTACTCGCGGTGATCTCTCGATGCCTAACTTTCTAGACAAGATGAACTCTCTGGCTGACAACCTTGCTCTTTCTGGCTCCCCGATGAGTGACTTCGATCTTGTTGCTATTATCATGAACAACGTGGGTACTGCTATGGTTGCTTCACGTGGACGTGGTGGTTTTTGAGGCCATGGCTCGTTTGGACAGCGTGGTGGTTGTGGTTTTTCTGGCAGTTCCTCTTTTCATGGTGGTCGTGGTAGTTTTTCTTCTTCCACATCTGGTGTTCTTCGTGCGGCTTCGTCTTCTTCCAGTGGTGTTTCTTCTTCTTTCTCTGGCGGTGCTTCCTCATCTTCCATGGCTCCTGGTCCTGCTGCCTTTCCTTTTGGTTCACTGATTCTTTGTCAAATTTGTGGCGTGGTGGTCACGCCACCTTGGATTGCTATAACCGCATGAATCTTGCCTTTGAAGGTCGCCTTCCTACTCAGCGCTTATTTGCCATGGCTACTGCTTCCTCTTAGCAACCTAGATCCTCCTCTTGGCTTATGGATACTGGTGCCAAGTCTTATATTACCCCAAATGTGGGTGCTTTAAACAATCCCAGAGAATATCGTGGTAATGACTCCATTGGTGGTGTCATTGGCAGAACAGGTTTAACTATATCTCATATTGGTAGTTCTAAGGGTAAATTACTCAAATGGTCCTCAAACTTATACTCGATTTACATTTTGGTCCCTCAATTAAATTATTCGTTCAAATGGTCCACTTGAGCGAATAATATAGAGTTGATGGACCATTTGAAAGAACAATTTAGTTGAGGGACCAAAATGTAAATCAGGTATAAATTTGAGGACCATTTGAGTAATTTACCTGAGTTCTAATATTGTTCATGGTTCCTCTTCTTATTCTTTATGTAACCTTCTTTGTTGCCCTCAAGCCTCTACTAAACTTGTTTCTGTTAACCATTTTTCTTGTGACAATGACTGTTTCTTCACCTTTTATCCTACCTGTTTTTGTGTACAGGATTTGAAGACCAAGAGGATGCTTGTCCACGGTCGTCCGAGTATTAATGGTCTTCACCTTTTTCCATCTTCATCAAGTCCAACTCCTCTGGATTCGCGAGTTGCTTTCGTAGGTGTTCGAGTCAATAAGGATGTATGGCATTCTCCGTTTGGGCATCCTGCCTCATCCATTTTGCATCATTCAGCATTTGCCTTTATTACAAAATAAAACTAAATTTTTTTTGTTCATCATGCCCTTTGGGCAAAAGTGTTAAACTTCCATTTTCCTCATCTAATTTTATTGCTAAGTTTCCTTTGGAAATCATTCATTCAGATGTTTGGAGTGCATCTAATTCTTCAATTTCTGGTTTCAAGTATTATGTATTATTTGTTGATAATTTTTCCTGTTATTCATGGGTTTATCCCATACGTTTTAAATCTGAAGTATTTTCTATTTCTGTTAAATTTAAATCCCTTGTTGAAAACATGTTCATATCTCGCATAAAGACGTTTCAAACTGATGGAGGGGGTGAATATACTAATAATGTGTCTAGGACTTTTTTAGAAACTCATGGGATTAATCATTGGTTAACCTGTCCTCATCATCTTGAACAAAATGGTTTAGCCGAACGCAAGCATCGTCATATTGTTGATATGAGCCTTACCTTGTTGGCCCATCCCTCCATGCCCATCCCTTATTGGGCTGAGGCCGTTCAAACCGTTGTTTATCTTATTAATCATCTCCCCTCACCTCTTCTTGAATTTGTATCGCCTTATCAAAGGCTATTTAATAAAACTCCACAATATGATTTTCTTAAGATTTTTGGCTGTGCATGTTTTCCCTATCTTCGCCCTTATAATAACAACAAGTTGCAATTTCCGTTCACTTAAATGCATTTTCCTAGGCTACTCGCTAAATCAAAAGGGATATGGATGCCTTGATCCATCTACGGGTCGAGTCTTTCTCTCCCGACATGTTGTATTTGATGAAACCACTTTCCCATGTTCAACACTTCATACTCGGACTACGGGGGTGTCTTCCTTGCCTTCAGATTCTGCTCCCATAGTTTTCTCTCCTGCTACACCACCACTTACAGCTGTTTCCTCCTCTCCCCCAACGCCACCTGCTGCCCATGCTGCTCCTCCCTCACCTGAACCCATGAGCACTATTACTTCTACTGCATCTTTTGAATCTGCTTCTCCAATGCAATCACCAATGGTGCCCGTATCATCTTCTCCTTTGCAGTTTGTTCCTACCACTCATCCTATGGTGACTCGAGGGAAGGTAGGTATTCGTAAACCCAGTTCCAAATATGCTTTGATGATTAATGTATCTCCTAACCTTGTTGAGCCTAGTAGTTTCTTTCAGGCTAATAAACAGGACCATTGGCTCAAGACCATGCAAGTTGAAGATATTGCTCGACAACAAGCTAAAACATGGACTTTAGTTCCTCACACTCCTTCAATGAATGTTCTTCCTAACAAGTGGGTATATCATATTAAGCGTAAGTCTGACGGTACAATTGAAAGATATAAGGCTCGCTTGGTGGCTAATGGTTTTCATCAACAACCCGAGATCGATTATGGTGAGACTTTTAGTCCCGTGGTTAACCAATCCACCATCCGTTTTATTCTCACTCTTGCCGTGCATCGTAATTGGCACATTCGTCAACTTGACATTCAAAATGCCTTTTTGCACGGTTATTTATCCGAAGATGTGTACATGTGGCAACCCACTGGTTTTGTGGATTCTCAATTTCCCAACTATGTGTGCAAACTAAATCGTTCACTTTATGGGCTCAAACAAGCATCGCGTGCCTGATTTCATTGTTTCTCCTCTCATTTGGAGCATTTGGGTTTTACTGCATCAATGGCGGATTACTCTTTGTTTACATATTTTCATGGGACCACTATTATGTATCTTTTGATTTATGTTGACGACATTCTAATTACAGGCAATAATCCATCTCAGATTACTCAACTTATTCATCATTTGGGTCACTCCTTTTCCATGAAGGACCTTGGCTCGCTTCATTATTTCCGGGCTATCGAAGCCTCTTGGACAGCCACTAGTCTTCATCTTATACAATCTAAATATGTGTTGGATCTTCTTAAACGCACCAACATGCTTAATGTCAAGCCTGTTTCCACGCCTGCCCTCAGTTCCAAACGTTTGAGTCTTCATGATGGTGACCCTCTTCCTGATGTTACGAAATATCGTAGTGTTGTTGGGGCTCTCCAATATCTCACAATCACTCGTTCATATATCTCCTTTGCTGTCAATCAAGTTTGTCAATTCATGCATCAACCCACTACCATTCATTGGATCGTTGTCAAACGTATCTTGTGCTACCTTAAGGCTATCACTTTCATGGTTTGTTTTATCAACCTAGTTCATTATGCTTAACTGCCTATTCCAACACTGACTATGCTGGTGATTTCGGATGATTGTCGCTCCATTGGTGGTTACTGCATTTCTCTTGGCTCTAATTTGGTGTCCTGGAGTTCTAAGAAGCAGAAGGGTGTCTCCCGCTCTAGCACAGAAGCCGAATACCAACAGTTTGCTCAAACCACAACCACACTTTCCTGGTTCCGCTCTCTCTTTCGTGATCTGCGGCTTCCTCTCGCATGCCCTCAGCTTTGGTGTGATCATGTTAGTGCGATTTATCTAGCCTCTAATCCAGTCTTTCACTATCGCACAAGACACATTGAAGTAGATTTTCATTATGTATGAGAGAAGGTTGTTCATCATGAGTTACAGGTTGCTTATATTCTAACTCACGATCAATTGGCTGATATTTTTACTAGGGGACTTTCCACTACTCATTTTCTCTACATTGTTTCCAAGCTTCCTGTGCAACACTGCCCCGTCAGCTTGCGAGGGTGTAATGAGAGCCGTGCATAATCCAATCCTGATCTGGAGAGTCCTAATGTTACCACTTAGTTTATCCATTGTATTCCTCACGTGTACTTATCCTAGAATTACAGTTCCTTATCATGTATACCTCTTTATCATGTAAAGTGTAGTTATCTCTTACTGGTGTAGGACTCTTGTATAGCATTATATAATCAATATCAATACACACGACCTCTGGACAATTCCAGAGGCTTATAATATCTCTTAATACACATCCTCGTGTAATAATTGGTTCCATGGCAATGGCCAAGTCACAATTAGTTTTCCTCTTGCTGCTTCTTTCATAAAATATATAACCTTGTTTTGGAAGCAATATCAATATGCAATTATAATTTACTATGCAGAGCTAGAAATTAAATAATGGGGATACCTCTGCCTAACAATTTGGTAAGACTGGGATTGGAAGGAGGTATTGCAGAGAAAGGAGGAAGAAAAAAGGGAGAAGAAAATAGGGTTTTTATTTTCAGGATGATGTGTCTAGTTTATATCCCTTGGATTAAATTTTAATGAAGTGACATATGGATAACAAAATTCAAGTAGATAATGACAGGACCCGATCCAAATTCCGCTTTGGAATTCGAACCAGACCCTGTGCGTGTCCGACACCTGGCGAATGTCGGGCACAAATGACCTATTTGCCCTTCTATACAAAACACGATAAAAATAACAAGGTTGACTTCTACCGAAAAACCGGCAGAGTTTCCCTTGTAACTGGCTCAATACCAAAACATTTACACCTGTCAAAACAAGTATATATATACAACCAACTGCCAGCATACATATATATACACATGCCAAGAGTTCAAAGCTCCGTCTAGGGCAAAACATCAGAGCGACTACGAAGAATTTACAAACGAGTAAATCTTTATACAAAATACAAATCCTACAGCAAAAGAAAGGCGCGGAAGATGGGAAGTGGCAAGGTGGTGGATTCCTGTGCACGTCTACTGCCTGGGGGCGCAAAACAACAAAAAAGGTGAGTGGACCCAAAAACAAAGTTTAGAAAATACCATATGAACATACTAACCCCACTGTAAAAACAGGTATACAAACTAGCTTATTTTCTTTATTTCTGAAATCAATGCAGGTATATAACTATACATTTGAAACAAGTTTAAAACTATCACCGAGGTGTACCCTATTTCCGTCAATTCCTGGTATCCGTCAATCCTTGCATCACCATGGGTGACACATACTCGTAGGTCTCAGTGACACGAGGTCAGTCCGAGCCGCAACTCGCAGGATTCAGGGAACCGTAGTCCACCTTTATCCGCATTACTCGCTCCACACGAGTTCGAGTACCAAGGAACTCGTGGGGCAACTGTCAAGCATGCTGACTAAACCGAAGGCAACAAATGTAATCCGAAGGTAGCATTTAAGAACTAGGTACAAGGTGGTTTAAGAAAATATAAAATTTCTGAAGCAAAACTGTTGAATAATTAACTTTCTGTAAATTTTTAAAGTTCTGCTGCCATTTATCTGATAATTAACGAGAATATCTGTTCCTATAAGCTTTAAAGGACATTTCACTCGGCAGCATGCAACATAAAATATTTTACAGAATAAAACAGCTGATAACTGAAACTGAACTGCTTAAATTTATTTATTAAAACAAAGAGTCCACTCACAGATAGTCTGAGCTCGCTGGACCTCTTGAAGGTCCCTCCTGCGGGTCAACTGGTGTCCGGGTGCCTGATTCAATGACCATAATATTCTATTAATACAATATAGTATTAAATTAAAAACCCTACCCCCGTCTCCTAAAAGTACGTGCGTCAATTTAAAATGATTCCTATGCCCATAACAGCTTTCCTTCCACGTGGGATAGTTTAGCGGTATCTTGGGACTCAAAAAGCGCTAAAGTCCAAAACGTCAATCCGGAACCCCACGGGTACAATATGATCCGGATGCCGCTAGAAGGTCCAATATATTTAGGACACATGTCCCGAGGGTATTGGTGTCAATCGGACGGCCGGATTAATCACGATCGTGTAATCGCATAATTTCTAAACCCTAGCCCTAGGGTTCACGTTTTCGGAGTATCCGGGACTCCGATTCACGATCCGTCGAATCCTACACGTTTCTAAAATGATCTAGAATAACATATCTACAATTGATTACGATCCAACAGCTCAACAGTAGTGAACCCGATAATCGCACAATATGGAAAATCCGTTCGAGGCTCAAACGGTATCCAAATTGAGATCCGCGAATTCCTATGCGCTCGTGACAACCTAAGGATCGCATCAGAACACTGTGTCACTGCACTACACTCGCCCACGCACGGCCGCACGCGCCGGCATCGATGGGTGTCCAAAGCGATTACGCATCGTCGAAAAATCTCAAAACCAAGGCTCCAAACTCCTATCCTAGGTATAACACCATATTTGGAACCACTTTTGTTCTTGGACCTACCCCAAAAACTGACCGGAAGTGGCCGAACACGAAGGCCGAAAGTCGGCCGAATTTCAATTTGGAAACTGAGCTAACTACGGTGAAAATCAACGCAAACCTACCCAACCATCAGCTAGAGCACGGAAAATAGGTAGAAATCCATACCTTACTCGACAAATTTGGAGGAGAATTGAAGGAGAACGAACGGGTTGAATTTCTGTCAACACCGATCGGTTTTCTTCAGTTTTCGGCCAGCGCCGGCGGTTCCACGGGCGGAGATTGGTCGGGAAGGGAAGAGGAGGTGGCGGCGGTTCAAACGAGACCGGTCTCGTCGCCGGCGGTGCTCTGTGGCGGCGACGATGGTCGATCAAAATTTACTGTCTCGGGGGGGGGGTTTGTGACGGGAGGGAGAGAGAGAGAGAGAGAGAGAGAGAGAGAGAGAGAGAGAGAGAGAGAGAGAGAGAGAGAGAGGAAGAGAGAAAAACTGAGGTTATATAAAAAATCTAATTTTTCCTAATTACCGTTTTGCCCTTTGTGATAGTTTACTCGTATTTTCTTCGTTAAAACTCCGATTCGAGCTCACTTCGTGTCTATGAACTCGTGTCATCGTGCTCAACGCAACGGTGTATGTGGAATTGTCAAATTCCTTTTCGGTCAAAAAGTCAACTTTGAGTTCATAATTTAGTCAAAGGGCAAAATTGTCTTTCCGCATAATAAATTACTCATTAAATATGAATTTTAGGTTTGGGTCATTACAACCTACCCCCCTTATACAAATTTCGTCCTCGAAATTTACGTACCTGTTACTCGAAGAGGTGAAGGTACTGTTCTCGCATTTGGTCTTCGGGTTCCCATGTAGCCTTTTCTACAGTATGACTCCTCCATAAGACTTTCACAAGTGGAATCTCTCTCGATCGCAACACTTGCGTCTTCCAATCTAAAATCTGAACTGGTTGCTCCACATAAGTGAAATCAGCCTCCAACTCCACTAGTTGCTCCTCTAACACATGGGAAGGGTCGGAAATATACTTTCGGAGCATGTAGACGTGGAAAACATCATGCAATCGAGTTAGATCTGAAGGCAAAGCAAGTCTGTAAGCTACTGGACCCACACGCTCTATAATCTCATAGGGTCCAATATAGCGAGGACTTAGTTTTCCCCGCTTTCCAAATCTCACTACACCTTTCCAAGGTGATAATTTCAAAAAGACCCAGTCTCCAACTTCAAACTGAAGATCTTTTCTTCTATTGTCCGCATAGCTCTTTTGTCGGTCCTGGGCTGTCTTGAGTCGTTCTCTAATGATTTGCACTTGTTTCTTGGTCAGTTCAACATCCTCAGATACGACCAATCTGTGTTCACCCACTTCATCCCAATAGAATGGAGTTCTACACTGTCTCCCATACAAAGCATCAAATGGAGACATTCCGATACTCACTTGATAACTGTTATTATATGCAAACTCCATAAGTGGTAACTTCTCATCCCAATCACCCTGAAACTGAAGTGCACAGGCTCTCAACATATCTTCTAGTGTCTGAATGGTCCTCTCAGACTGACCATCTGTCTGAGGGTGAAATGCAGTACTAAACTGCAATTGGGTTCCAAAAGCTTCATGTAACTTTGTCCAAAACCGGGATGTAAACCGTGGGTCTCGATCTGACACAATGAATACTGGTACTCCATGAAGTCTCATGATCTCATCGAGGAAAATCTTCGCCAGTTTGTTCAAACTATAATTTGCTATCACCGGCAGAAAATGAGAGGACTTGGTGAGTCGATCCACGATGACCCACACTCCATCATGCTTACTCTGTGTTCGGGGCAGCTTGCACACAAAATCCATCGTAATCCGCTCCCACTTCCACTCAGGAATTGGAAGTGGTTGCAATAGCCCTGATGGTTTCTGTCGCTCAGCTTTCACTTGCTGACAAATTAAGCATCTTCTAACATACTTTGCTATTTCTTTCTTTATAAAAGGCCACCAGTAGTGTTCTCGCAGAGTATGATACATTTTGTGCTTCCAGGGTGCATTGCAAATGCTGATTCATGGGCCTCCTCAAGAATCTCCCTTTTTAAACTTTCATCATTAGGGACATATAACCTGTTACCTACCATTAATGCCCCATCATTTCTTACGGAACAATCAGTTCTGTCGCCATTTGCAACCTCCACTCGCAGCGTGCAAATCAAAGGATCCTGAGATTGAGCTGCGAGTATTCGTTCTACTAGCACTGGTCTCACATGGAGAGTAGCTAACAGCGCTCCCTGATTATCCACATCTAGCCCAACTCTGAGCTTCCTCATTTCTACCATTAATGGCAAATATCGTCCGCGAAGATAAGCTACAGATCCTGAAGATTTTCGACTGAATGCATCTGCAACAACATTAGCTCTTCCTGGGTGATGCTTGATGGTACAGTCATAATCTTTTATCAACTCCAACCATCTTCTTTGCCTCAAATTTAATTCATTCTGGGTGAATAAATACTTTAAACTTTTGTGATCTGTAAAGATCTGGCATGTTTCCCCATAAAGATAATGCCGCCAAATCTTTAAGGCAAACACTACTGCAGCAAGTTCCAAATCATGAATTGGATAATTCAGCTCATGCTTCTTCAGTTGTCTAGAAGCATAGGCGATCACCCTACCATGCTGCATCAGCACACACCCAAGTCCTTGTTGAGACGCATCACTGTAGATCACGAAGTTTCCACTATCATCCGGAAGTGCTAAAACCGGAGCAGTGGTTAGCCTGGTCTTGAGTTCGATGAAACTTTCCTCACACTTATCTGACCACACAAACTTAACTCATTTCCTTGTCAAATAGGTGAGAGGTGCCGCTATGGTGGAGAACCTTTCCACGAAGCGACGATAATACCCGGCTAACCCCAGAAAACTTCGTATCTCGGTAACACTGGTTGGTCGTAGCCAATTGACTACTGCTTCAATCTTTTGAGGATCAACATAAATGCCCTCTGCAGAGATCACGTGCCCCAAGAAACTCACTCTGTCTAACCAGAATTGACACTTGCTGAATTTGGCATAAAGTTGCCTCCTTCTCAGAGTCCTCAACACAAGGTTTAAATGCTTCATATGTGCCTTCTGACTCTTTGAATACACCAGAATGTCATCTATGAACACAATCACAAAGCGATCCAAGTAACGTCGAAACACTCTGTTCATGAGATCCATAAATGCAGCTGGCGCATTTGTTAATCCAAATGGCATTACCAGGAACTCATAGTGCCCATACCTCGTTCGAAACGCAGTTTTAGGCACATCCTCTTCTCTACCCCATAACTGATGATATCCAGACCTCAGGTCGATCTTAGAAAAGACTTTAGCACCCTTCAGCTGATCAAACAAGTCATCAATGCGAGGCAAGGGATATCTATTCTGCACTGTGATCTTGTTCAGCTGTCTGTAGTCAATACATAACCTCATGGTGCCATCCTTTTTCTTAACAAATAAAACTAGAGCACCCCATGGAGAAAAACTGGGTCGGATGAAACCTTTATCTACCAGCTCCTGCAACTGCGTCTTTAATTCCCTCAACTCTGCTGGTGCCATTCTGTATGGTGCCTGAGAAATAAGATTTGTTCCTGGAGCAAGCTCAATAACAAACTCAATCTCCCGATGAGGAGGTAATCCAGGAAGATCCTCAGGAAATACATCTGAAAAGTCCTGTACAACTGGAATATCTTCCAATCGCAGCTCATTATCTCTGGTATCAATGACATGTGCTATGTATCCTGAGCACCCTTTTCTCAGCAACCGTTTTGCCGTCATAGCTGAAATGAGGTAAGATGGAAGCACTCTACGTTTGCCATAAAACGTTACTTCAGGTCGTCCGGGACTACGGAATACAACTTCCTTCCTGAAGCAATCTACTGAGGCACGATGTCTGGCTAACCAATCCATCCCTAAGATGACATCCAAGTCAACCATGCCCAAGGGAATTAAATCTGCCTCGAAAAATACATTTCCCACCAGCACTGTACTATCGCGATACACTGTACCTACCCTAAAAATCTCTCCTGTAGGTACTGAGATCGCCAATTCAGTCTGTAGAGCCGAAAGTCTAACGTTGGCATTATGGGCAAAACTAGGTGTGACAAATGAGTGCGTAGCCCCAGGGTCAATCAAAACTCTAGCAGGAATGCCAAAGACCGGTAAAATACCTGTAATGACCTCAGGCGATGCATGTGCTTCTTGCTGGGACATGTTATATACTCTGCCTGTGGCTCTGGAACGTCCACCACGTCCCCTCTGCTGACTACTGCCATGACTGGCAACACTGGTCTGGGCACCACCACTGGACGAAGCCTCCACAAATGGTGGTATCTCCTGTGATTAACCCTGTATAACTGTCCCTGGAGTTGGGGCATCTGTGGTCTCTCTAGTCTGCGGGAACAGCGGGCAATCCTTCTGAAAATGTCCAGGTTGTCCACAGTAATAACATCCAGTAGTACCCTGCTGGCAAGGCCCAGAATGGTACCTACCACACCTGGCACATTGGGGGCGACTCCTCCTGCCAGATCCTGACAGCAACTGTCTTCCAGCACCTCTTGCTGTACCAACCCCTGAGCGGTTTCCAGAGCTGCTACTTTGGTTAGAACCTCCGCTGGAGCTGAATCCAGGTCGGTAACCTCCATAGCTGCGACCACTGGACGATCCCGAGCTGTAACTGCCTCTCTTAGATGATCCTTGACTAGGACCACCTATTTCAAACTGCTGCCTACGGAGTTCACCCCGTGGTCTGGCCATCATCTGGCTGCTTTCAATCAGCGAGGCAGACATCACCACATCACCAAAATTGGTCAACCGCTGACTAATCACAATATCTCGGATGGAGGCCTTTAACCCCATAGTGAACAGCTGACACTTCTTACTTTCATCCTCCACCAGTGGAAGACAATACTTAGACAGGTCATGAAACTTCTTCTCATACTCTAATACAGTCATCATCCCCTGTTCCAGCTGCAAAAACTCTTGCATCTTCAAATTCTGGTATGCTTGTGGGTAATACTGACTGTCAAATGCAGCTATGAAGACTTGCCATGTAATAGCTAAAGGATCCCTGTATCGCCTCTTGACTGAATCCCACCAATGTCTGGCATGTTTGATCAAGAAGTATGTGGCCAAAGTAACCCTACTGTTCTGTGGAACAGCCATGACCTCCATGATCCGCTCCATCTTTTCAATCCACTCCTTAGCTACTGCTGGGGTACCATCACCATCAAAGTCAGTGGCCCCTACTCTCTTCACTTGATTAGCATATCCCAGGGAGGGATCTCTGGGCTGCCCAGTCCTGGCTAAAGCCTGAGTCAGCAACTCCAAGGTCTGCTGAAAGTGGGGATCTCCCTGCATAGGAGGCATAGCAGGTACGGCTCCTGACGAACCTCCAACAACAGATTGCTCTACCGGTTCAGGTACCGGTGCAGGAACATGAACTTCCTCTTGCCCGAGCTGGGGATCCTGTTCCCTCTGTCGGGACGACTGTCTAGTCCCTCTACGGACACCACCACGTTTAGGGCCCATCTTTACTGTCACAAGAAACAGCTTTTCAAGAAAACGAGGATGCACAAAGTGCGAAGTCTACAGGAAATTAAACCTAATGCTCTGATACCAAGTTGACAGGACCCGATCCAAATTCCGCTTTGGAATCCAAACCAGACCCTGTGCGTGTCCGACACCTAGCGAATGTCGGGCACAAATGACCTATTTGCCCTTCTATACAAAACACTATAAAAATAACAAGGTTGACTTCTACCGAAAAATCGGCAGAGTTTCCCTTGTAACTGGCTCAATACCAAAACATTTACACCTGTCAAAACAAGTATATATATACAACCAACTGCCAGCATACATATATATACACATGCCAAGAGTTCAAAGCTCCGTCTAGGGCAAAACATCAGAGCGACTACGAAGAATTTACAAACGAGTAAATCTTTATACAAAATACAAATCCTACAGCAAAAGAAAGGCGCGGAAGATGGGAAGTGGCCCGGTGGTAGATTTCTGTGCACGTCTACTGCTTGGGGGCGCAAAACAACAAAAAGGGTGAGTGGACCCAAAAACAAAGTTTAGAAAATACCATATGAATATACTAACTCCACTGTAAAAACAGGTATACAAACTAGCTTATTTTCTTTATTTCTGAAATCAATGTAGGTATATAACTATACATTTGAAACCAGTTTAAAACTATCACCGAGGTGTACCCTATTTCCGTCAATTCCTGGTATCCGTCAATTCCTTGCATCACCATGGGTGACACATACTCGCAGGTCTCAGTGACACGAGGTCAGTCCGAGCCGCAACTCGCAGGATTCAGGGAACCGTAGTCCACCTTTATCCGCATTACTCGCTCCACACGAGTTCGAGTACCAAGGAACTCGTGGGGCAACTGTCAAGCATGCTGACTAAACCGAAGGCAACAAATGTAATCCGAAGGCAGCATTTAAGAACTGGGTACAAGGTGGTTTAAGAAAATATAAAATTTCTGAAGCAAAACTGTTGAATAATTAACTTTCTGTAACTTTTTAAAGTTCTGCTGCCATTTATCTGATAATTAACGAGAATATCTGTTCCTATAAGCTTTAAAGGACATTTCACTCGGCAGCATGCAACATAAAATATTTTACAGAATAAAACAGCTGATAACTGAAACTGAACTGCTTAAATTCATTTATTAAAACAAAGAGTCCACTCACTGATAGTCTGAGCTCGCTGGACCTCTTGAAGGTCCCTCCTGCGGGTCAACGGGTGCCCGGTTGCCTGATTCAATGACCATAATATTCTATTAATACAATATAGTATTAAATTAAAAACCCTACCCCCGTCTCCTAAAAGTACGTGCGTCAATTTAAAATGATTCCTATGCCCATAACAGCTTTCCTTCCACGTGGGATAGTTTAGTGGTATCTTGAGACTCAAAAAGCGCTAAAGTCCAAAACGTCAATCCGGAACCCCACGGGTACAATATGATCCGGATGCCGCTAGAAGGTCCAATATATTTAGGGCACATGTCCAGAGGGTATTGGTGTCAATCGGACGGTCGGATTAATCACGATCGTGTAATCGCATAATTTCTAAACCCTAGCCCTAGGGTTCGCGTTTTCAGAGTATCCGGGACTCCGATTCACGATCCGTCGAATCCTACACGTTTCTAAAATGATGTAGAATAACATATCTACAATTGATTACGATCCAACGGCTCAACAGTAGTGAACCCGATAATCGCACAATATGGAAAATCCGTTCGAGGCTCAAACGGTATCCAAATTGAGATCTGCGAATTCCTATGCGCTCGTGACAACCTAAGGATTGCATCAGAACACTGTGTCACTGCACTACACTCGCCCACGCGCCGCCGCACGCGCCGGCAGCGATGGGTGTCCAAAGCGATTACGCATCATCGAAAAATCGAAAAATCTCAAAACCAAGGCTCCAAACTCCTATCCTAGGTATAACACCATATTTGGAACCACTTTTGTTCTTGGACCTACCCCAAAAACGGACCGGAAGTGGCCGAACACGAAGGCCGAAAGTCGGCCGAATTTCAATTTGGAAACTGAGCTAACTATGGTGAAAATCAACGCAAGCCTTCCCAACTATCAGCTAGAGCACGGAAAATAGGTAAAAATCCATACCTTACTCGACAAATTTGGAGGAGAATTGAAGGAGAACGAACGGGTTGAATTTCTATCAACACCGATCGGTTTTCTTCAATTTCCGGCCCGCGCCGGCGGTTCCACCGGCGGAGATTGGTCGGGAAGGGAAGAGGAGGTGGCGGCGGTTCAAACGAGACCGGTCTCGTCGCCGGCGGTGCTCTGTGGCGGCGACGGTGGTCGATCAAAATTTACTGTCGGGGGGGGGGGGGGGTTTGCGACGGGAGAGAGAGAGAGAGAGAGAGAGAGAGAGAGAGAGAGAGAGAGAGAGAGAGAGGAAGAGGGAAAAACTGAGGTTATATAAAAA
Organism: Prunus persica; assembly: GCF_000346465.2. Classification (NCBI taxonomy): domain Eukaryota; kingdom Viridiplantae; phylum Streptophyta; class Magnoliopsida; order Rosales; family Rosaceae; genus Prunus; species Prunus persica. The sequence continues at coordinate 9,048,617 of NC_034010.1, forward strand.
ATCTGATTTTTCCTAATTACCGTTTTGCCCTTTGTGATAGTTTACTCGTATTTTCTTCGTTAAAACTCCGATTCGAGCTCACTTCGTGTCTATGAACTCGTGTCGTCGTGCTCAACGCAATGGTGTATGTGGAATTGTCAAATTCCATTTCGGTCAAAGAGTCAACTTTGAGTTCATAATTTAGTCAAAGGGCAAAATTGTCTTTCCGCATAATAAATTACTCATTAAATATGAATTTTAGGTTTGGGTCATTACAGATAATGACAGAGAAAATCAAAGAAGAGGATCCGAAATCCAAAAAAAATAAGACTCGTGTTCTGATTTTGTTTTTAATTTTAAAATTTTTTAACATGAAAAAGTACAAATTTATCATATTATTATCATTTAATTGATACTTTCAATTCTCATATTTGCATTAACCAGTGACATTTTCTCACTTTAAAATCCTTAATCAACTAGAAATCATATCAATTAGGAGTGGGTTGTTGATGTGGTTCACATTCCTTACTTATCCTACCCATTTTCTGCTTTCTCATGGAATGAAGCCATGTGTTCGAATATCATGTAGTCCTATTCTCAATAAGTTTAGAGTGCTACAATTTCCACCCCCTTATCCTATTTCTCCACCCACCTTATCTTCCCACCCACCATATAAATTTGAAAAAACACAATCCTATCTTTCCACCCACCATTATTCCTAAAATACCCTTTAATTCATTTTGAAGAAACACAAACACACATCACCTATCAATGAACTTTCGCCAATGTCCCACAAAGTCAATCCATTCGCATAAGTTTCAAAACAAATGCCCAGAACTTCAAAACAAAGCTCAAATACAACTTTCAACTCCTTGAATCTCAAATACAATTTCACCAAATGAAATATATGCACTTCTGCTAAATACCCACAAAGTCAAACCATTCCAAGGCTTTAAGGGATACCCAAAAACTCCAAAACCAATCTTAAAACAACTCTAGTTTTGTTCCAATTAGCTTTAGAAACCACCACCCGTGCCAAGCTCAGATTCCCTGTAATACCAAAACCACAAATCTTAAATCTCTCTGTAACTTTAACCCCAAAACAAAAACAAAACAAAAAAAAACAATTCAAGCAAACAAGCCAAAAATTTTACTGAAATTGAACCACAAGCGTCCCACGGAAAAACACCTCCCAATTTTAGAAACTCCAAAATCAGCCTACAAATTTTAGTTTTTTTTTCTTTTGGATAAAGAAGAAAATCCACCTAGAAAATTCTTCGAATGGTTCACAAGACAAAGAGTAAACGCAAAGAAACATAGAAAAGTAAGATGAGAGGAATTACGCTTTGACTTGAGGAAGTGATATGGCATAGAAGAGTCAACCTGGATCTTTTTTCTTCTTGAACTTCTATCCGCAGAGAAACAAGACAAGCAAAAGGTGTAAATTTGTTCTTACAAGTCATTTCACAAATGGGTAAATTTGTCTTTAAAAGTTTGAAGATAAAGTGAGTGGGGAAATAGAACAGGTGGGTGGAAATAGCAACACTCTAAATTTATTTAATTTCAATATAAAAAATATGTTTATTTGATTACCATGCACTCCCACCAAAATCTTGCCCAATAATATGATTGCATAAAATTAGGCTGCATGAAAGAAGATATATGACAGTAGATAGCAAAAAGAAAGAGAGGATAAATATATAAAAAAACCGAACTGTTCCTTTCCTTTTTTGTTAAAGACTTTCATTTTCCTAATAGGAGAAAATTTCTTATACGGACAAGGTAAAAGAAAAAATTTCTCTCCTTTTCCTACACGGACAAGGTTGCTAGCGGTAGGCTATAAAATCACACCAAGTCTCTCAATCTTTGCAACTCAAACCACTCAACCCTCCACCTTTCAAAGCCAAATAAAAAAAATTCTCCCGGGTTCTCAAAGAGCAATTACTTAATATTAAAAAGAGCAAAACAATGGCCTTTGACGGGAAGAAAAAGATAACCCTAAAGAGCTCCGATGACGAGATCTTCGAGGTTAAGGAGGCTGTGGCCAATGGTGAGAATGGAGAGGAGATTCTAAAGAACTGGGACGCTAAGTTCATGAATGTGGATTAGAGTATTCTGTTTGACCTAATCTTGGCTGCAAACTATCTCAATATTAAGAGCTTGCTGGATTTGACCTGCGAGGTTGTGGCAGACATGATTAAGGGAAAGACACCGGAAGAGATCCACAAGACCTTCAACATCATGAATGACTTCACTTCTGAGGAAGAAGAAGAGATCTGTAAGGAGAACCAGTGGGCATTTGAGTGATATATTGGAATTAATGTTGGATTTCATAGTTAGAGAGTCCTTATGTATATTGCTTCTACTTATAATTCAATTGGTCTTTTGTTCTTGCTTAGGTAAGTGCTTAGGTCTAACCAAAGGATTTTGCAAATCTCTCTTTTGTCAAATATGAAAAGGGTTTATTAGTTCAAAAGAATACAAAACTTTACTGATACAAGAGTTTATGTCTTCCTTTTTGTTTGTTACTTAGAAGCTTATTTGTTATGGATAAATTTTCAACAATTTACATCTCTTGAAAATTAATCATATAATTATTACACTTTACAAACTAGACTCACGGAATAATTCTCCTTCATATAAAATTTAATAAATCTTAAAGAGCAATATTCGTTTTAGTAATTGAATTTGAAAAATGGATGTTGTAGTCACTTAACTTCGCATTTGTTAGCATCATTGATCCTACCATCATAATTTGTTACATTTTTTGTCAATTATTAGAGCAAAATGGTCAATTTATTAGGTCATTTTTATTTCTGACGAACGGTCCATACATATACTGATCCTCGATTTACATTAGTCCTCAAAAACTCAAGTATTCACTCTGATAGTTTACTAAATTCCTCTCGTACCAACGGTTCTACCATTATGAGAGAGAGAGAGAGAGAGAGAGAGAGAGAGAGTTTGTTCTTGGATGAAATTCGATGCCTGTGAACATATATATAGTGAAATTTGATGCCAAGCTACCCAAACACCCCTCCATGAAACCCCGACCCCAAAAGAGATATAAATGTGGTGGAAATCAAACATAAAAAGGAAAATTAAATGAGAGTTGACTACTAAATTAGATTCATTTGAACACAAACTTAAAAAGTAGAGAAAATATGATGAAGAATTAAAATAAAGGATCCAAAAACGTTGACTGTTTGTACATTAAGGAGCAAAAATGATCAAAAAGTAATTGAGAGGATGCAAATCCTTAGTAAATTAATGATTAAAATGCAAATCGGGCACAAATTTAGAGACTATTCTCAAAACCCTTAGTAATTAAGTATTAGATTTCTAATTTAAAATGTGTGCTGCTATGTTTATTCTATATTTTGTTTGGTGGTAAAAGAATTAGTAAAACATATCACATAATTAATCAAAATTCAGTTACTGAAATTGTACAAATCTTACATTTGATTACTTAGATTGTTGTTTGTCAAACAAACTGTAACAGTTTTAGTATCTTTTGGTGTGTTAATTAAAGAATTTTCTTATATAAAATTTTCTTACAAGCGATATTCTACTCTAGGGGAAGGGAGATTCGAATTTGAGTGCAAGAGGACAAACACACTACCCTCACCAACTACTCTAACCCACACATGTACTAATTAGAAAAACTTCTTTATTCTTGATAAATTCTCAACAAGTTACATCTTTTGGAAACTAATCGTATAATAATTAACTCCCTGTCTATAATAGACTCACACAAATAAATTAGATAGAAATGCACCGGGGAGTCGTGAGTCAAAACAATGCAATGAGAAAGTGGGAATGAGAGAATGAGGAAGTATGCAAATGAATTTATGTCTCTTTTTTCTTTTCTTTCTTATTGGGGCTGGTCAATGACTTTATTTATCCATGTTGAACCGAGTATAAGCATTAGCCAAATGAATGCATGTCTTTCTGGTGCTACGAATTACACCATGTATCCTGTGAAAGTTTGATCAGAATCCGATTTCTGACATTCTGAAATTTCATGGTGCTCACCAGTTTAGTTGATTCACAGGCGTCATTATTGAAGCTAGAGTGCTGCTCTACCATGCTCGAATGCATATTATGAATTTTCTCACGAAAACGCAGGAATCTTCAAAATACAAGAATGCTTACCTATTGAAGCTTGCCTTGAGGCAGTGGCTTGGACATAAAATTACTCAACTGCGAGGATGGTTTGAAAACAAAATTGCTCAACTGCGAGATTGCCATTGAATCGACGAAAGAAATTTTGTGAACTGACCAACTCTTTCAACGAACTATTTAATTACTTGTAACAAACTTACAGACTAGTTCCTCACTAATGTAACAAGGGTTAACAACAAACTTCAGTTAAGCCTGCATTACTGGCTTTTCCGGGTTCAGCCAACCTTGCAAGTGTTTGTGACAGCAGATGATTTTGAACTATCACTATTTATTATTCATCTAACATAGCTTACATGTTGGAAACAAAAATCTAAAACCACCAGAATACCAGATGAAGTGTTTGCATAAATCAACTAAATTGCTCACATATGTGAACCTAAGAAGGCACGCACTTCTGCCATCTATAATTCGAATTCAGATCATATTGGACAATGGTATTCTCATTGAAATCATCAAGATTCAAACAAAAAAAATACACCATATGACGATACATTTGATCTTACATTAACTAAATGAAATGACCTGAGAAGCAAAAAGTGTCAGAACTAAACCTGCAAGAAAGCTTGAGGTAAAGGTCAGACATTCTTTAACTTCTTCATCTTTGAAGGAGGCCATCGGCCTTTCTTCCTCAGCTTCCGCTTACGAACAAGTCTTTTCCTCCGAAGTCTTATTTTCTTCGCCAGTTGCATCTTCGCCTTCTGCTCTAGCCTTTCTTGCAGCTTTGACTCCAAGGGAAGCTTGTCAACAGGTACTACCTCTTTCTTGGTATCTGAAACTGGTTCACTACTCTGTGTTGGACTAGTGCCATCAATGTCAGAGGAAGCCTTACCAACTACTGATGGAAACCTTTTGACAGCGGGCATACGAAGGCAAACTCCACTGAAAGATTTTGGATGTGCATCAGTGGGTTTCAAGCGCAACCTGGAAACTGAAGACCAAAGGAAAAAAAAAAAAACAATTATCATATGAATATGAGCTGAATGAGATGCAACATTGGCAAATTACGAAACAGGAGCAACAAGGGAGTGAACACATTTATATAATAGAGTAGTTTACAAATAAGAAGAAAGAAAATACGATTAGCAAAACCCAAATGCAGAGGAAAGTTGAAGTGTTGAGGACGGAAGCGGCAGGAAATAAGATTAGAAAAGCATAGGAAGAAGAATGGGCGCATGCCAAGTGTTTGAGGGAAAACCTGAACGAGTGTTGAGTAAGTAGTAGATAAGGCACACCAAGAAACATAGAAACCAACCAAAAACAGCCAATTAAGGTTTTTCATTTGGCGAAGTTAAATGCAAATTTTGAAGTAAAACTAATAATACACAACTGAAAAATGCAAAGCCACAGATACTAAAGAAGAGCATCAAGTCCCAAGCCTCATATGCAATGAAGGTTCGTTCTTCTACCCAAAATACACAAAACCCAACAAAGTTCTTATGTTCAATTGCATTCTTACTGTTTTCAAATTACACTTGGCATATATAAGCCTTCCAACAATTGAACCAACAATGTCTTAAAAGTAAATGGAGAAAACAATTTGGGGGTAAGGGCGAGAGAGAGAGAGAGGGAGAGAGAGAGGCAGAGCTTACAGATTGCAGTTGCAGCTGTTGAAGATGATGATGTTGGAAATGGAGAAGAAGAACGAGAGGAAGCGGTGGTGAGAGGCAGAGGATTGGAGTAGAGAAGAAGACCCATTTTCGTGCTCTCTCTCTCTCTCTCTTCGTCGTCTCTCAAGACTCACAGTTTTGGTTGGTTAAATGTTCGGGTTTTGGCCTTTTGGATAAGCCGATGAAGTTTTATAATACTGGCCGTTGGTTTTAAACTAACGGTTAAGATTAGATTTCAAAATAAGGCCTATCTGACCCGTACTTCGGATTCTTTTTTTCAATTTTTCGTCAACATACTTCGGATTCTTCAGGTTCTCGAATTCATGACATGTCTTAAGCCATCTCTAATCTATGATGCCAAATTCAAAATATTCCAATTTTTAGTTTATTTCTCTCACAATCTAAGAAAATTAAGAGTTAAAATTTGGTAAAATTTAAACTTGGGGTAAAATATCAGTCCAACTATTGTCTGGACTACAATTTTTTTCGCTAGAGCCCATGCAGGTTGACGCAGCTCATGAGCAAGCAGCTGTGAAAGGGGCTCGCGCTGATGCAGTTGTAGACTTTGTCACGCGCTCATGACAACGGCAACAATTCAAACATTTCGCCCCCTTTTTTTAAATATTCTAATAGCAACCCAAATCAACAATCTATATTAAATTCATGTTATTTTAACAGTAAAAAAAAAAAAATCCAACTATTGAAATTTAAATTCAATGGTCAAAATAATATTTTAAATTAATTTAAATCAGATTCAACCCAAAATTCACTATAAACTCTATAAATACGCACCCATTTCTCAAATAATCTACCAAAAATTATATTATATTACAAATTTAGTTATATACCCAATCTTAGACATAGTCTTATAAAGAAACCCTATACCCAATCTTAGCTGTCAATTTTTTCAATTTAGTGGCTATTTCATAGTTTATTTGTGTATGTAAAATACCTATATTGCCCTTATACTATGGATTTGAGAGAGAAAAATCAGATCTAGCAAAAAACCAAATCAAATTCATTTTCTCCTTTCTCGCTGGTGCTATCTCGATGTTGAAGCAAGAGGAGCTTCCATTGAAGCTCAATCTCAGGTCCAACTATATTCTTTATCTCTGATATACAATTTTCAATATTTCACCTTCGATTTCTTGTTCTAAAATCGTGCTTCTATATATATATATATATATATATTTGGATTGTTCAGAACCTCGAACGAACCTCGATCAGATGCACCTATCTCTACTCCTCATCTTCGAGCTCTACTCCTCTTTAGCCACGTAGTTGTCGTCGTTGTCGTCGTCATCGTCATCATTGTCGTTGGCATTGTCATTTAGTTTGGACTTGAGATTTTTGATCTTTTGCTTCAATTATGTGTTTCTCTTCATATTTCAGTTATGGATCTCATTTTTGTTTAATAATGTACTATGACAGAGTATTAACAATGTACTACTATGACATAGTATTAACAATCTGGGATCGACTTGTTTTTAATACTCTGCAAATTTTTTTGTAATAAATTGTTTGGGTTTTTAAAAAAAATATGAGCTCAGCTTTTTTTGAGTTGGTCTGATTTGTTCTTTCTTCATCCTTTCGTTGGTAGACATGTATTAGAAATAGCAGCATGACAGGCATTAATCAACATGACAGTAAACTAGCAGTGTTATTACTCTAGACTGGAATATTACAAGGGTAGACAAGCATTAGAAATAGCATGTCACAGGAAACTAGTAGTGTTATTACCTTAGACTGGAACATTACATGGGTAGACATGCATTAGAAATAGGATGTCATTGAAATCTAGCAGTGTTATTACCCTAGATTGGAACATTACAATTAAGATGTGGAACATTAAAGCCATTAATCAACATGACGCAATAATGAAGCTACGGTTTTGTTTGTAATTTTGGGTTTTTTTTATAAAATTGGGTTGGGCTTGTTTTGGGTGCTTTTTAAGTTTTTAGTGTTGGGCTTCTTTTAAGTTCATCAATGGCAGTCATGTAATTTATAGGAACTTCAACACCAATTTCTTATGTAGTAAATGAGTTTTGAGTGTGTTTTTAAAGCGCATTCCATGTGAGTTTTTTTTAATTTTTTTAATTTATAATAATTTCAACCTTATTTTGGGTAGGGGTGCGCATCTCATCCGAATTATCTGTGAACCGACGATTTGGTTTGGTTGGGTTAAATAATTAATTTTAATTTTAATTATTACGATCCAATCCGTACCAAAATGCTTGGTTTGGTTAAGGGAAACAATATCCCTAATCCGACGGAAACCCGTACCGATATGATATTTATACTTATTTTATTATTTAAATACAAAACAAGAAACCAAAGTTAAATACAATTAGCATTTTGTATCACTCCCTTATCACTGTTATATCACTTCTTTATCCCCATTGTATCACTACTTTATCACCATTGTATCACTTCTTTATCACCCGGGTACTGTTGACAAGACCCGACCCAAATTTCACTTTGGAATCCGAGCTGGACCCTGTGCGTGTCCGACACCTGGCGGATATCGGGCATGAATGACCAAATTGCCCTTCTATACAAAGCACGATAAAATAATAAGGTTGACTTCTACTGAAAAATCGGCAGTCTCCCTTGTAACTGGATCAATACCAAAACATTTACACATGCCAAACAAGTATATATATATACAACCAACTGCCAGTATACGTATATATGCATTCCAACAATTAAATTCTAAGTCTAGGGAAACAATATCCCTAATCCGACGGAAACCCGTACCGATATGATATTTATACTTATTTTATTATTTAAATACAAAACAAGAAACCAAAGTTAAATACAATTAGCATTTTGTATCACTCCCTTATCACTGTTATATCACTTCTTTATCCCCATTGTGTCACTACTTTATCACTATTGTATCACTTCTTTATCACCCGGGTACTGTTGACAAGACCCGACCCAAATTTCGCTTTGGAATCCGAGCTGGACCCTGTGCGTGTCCGACACCTGGCGGATATCGGGCACGAATGACCAAATTGCCCTTCTATACAAAGCACGATAAAATAATAAGGTTGACTTCTACTGAAAAATCGGCAGTCTCCCTTGTAACTGGATCAATACCAAAACATTTACACCTGCCAAACAAGTATATATATATATATATATACAACCAACTGCCAGTATACGTATATATACATTCCAACAATTAAATTCTAAGCTACGTATATATACATTCCAACAATTAAATTCTAAGTCTAGGGCAAAATATCAGAGCGACTACTAAGAATTTACAAGGAGTCAATCCTTTTACAAAACAAAAGTCCTACATCAAAAATGAAAGCGCGGAAGGTGAAAAACGGCCCGGTGGTGGATCCCTGTGCACGCCTACTGCCTGGAGGCGCAAAACATTAAAAAGAGTGAGTGGACCCAACCCCACTGTAAAATTGAAAACAGTTTAAAACTAAATTATTCTCTTTATTTCTGAAATCAATGCACTCATATAATTATACATGTATATAAGCCAAGCATACTCATGGTCAACATTAATTTCTTAAGGCATTGAAAACAGTTTAAAACTACCACCTAGGTGTACCCCTTATTTCCGTCAATTCCTAATATCCGTCAATTCCTTGCATCACCATGGGTGATACGTATTCGCAGGTCTCAGTGACATAATTTAAGGACCCGCCCCGAATTTTCTCAAAACCTGAGACGAACCCTTTGGAATTCCTGACATCACCCCGATGCCAGGCCCACTTACTAAAAACCGAGACTTCTTGCCGAAATTTCGGCAGAGTCTCCCCTATAAATTGGACATTTCCCAAAATTTCAACCTGCATAAAAACGCATTTAACATCCACAACTGGCAGCATGCACAATATAATTTCATGCAATCCACACAAATGGCCTTCGGCCTTCCAATAATTCTCCAACAACTACCAAACAATTCAAATACAAAATATGACTAATATTTAGTCTGCGGCTGCACCTAATAACCTCAGGCTGCCTACGTACCCTCCTTGAGGGATCAAGCCACACGTAGTTCTTCCCTAAAACCTAATTCCACACTTGGGCGATACCTTATATCATTTCTCTGTATTTCACATATTCTCCCCATACGCCGGTACAACCAACGCCACGTATGGGCCTGTCAACACGCCGGATAACCTGCGCCACGTGCGACCATGCCATACTATCATAATATCTCCCCATACGCCGGTACAACCAACGCCACGTATGGGGCCTGTCCCAACGCCGGATAACCTACGCCACGCGGGACCTCAATATCATATCACAAATATCCCCATACGCCGGTACAACCAACGCCACGTATGGGGCCTGTCTCAACGCCGGATAACCTACGCCACGTGAGACCTGAACATCATATTACATAGCTCCCCATACGCCGGTACAACCAACGCCACCTATGGGGTCTGTCCCAATGCCGGATAACCTACGCCACGTGGGACCTAACTTTCACTTGGTGGTACTTGTAGTGGATCCAACATCCGAGGAGGTACCTAAAGTAGTGCGTATAGCACTCCAAACTGACATTCTAGACTCTGTTGTACCCTTGTACCACCATACATAATGATATAAATAATTCTAATATTGTGTAACCCTCCACAATAGTCTAGCTCCCGATAATTCCCCCTGGAAGAGTGAGATTACTCCGGGAGACTCACGGTCAACCAAGGGTCAAACTACTCTAACCCTGGTCAAACAGACTTGCGGAACCCACGACCTCCAATTTCCGATCCGAAGGTCCCTATGGGTTCTACCAGGTACAGGACACTTGTCCTGCCAGTTTGGTTCAGATCGGACGGTCGGATCGCTCACGATCGCACGATCTGACAGTTAATATAAAATATAAACTTTAAATTATTATTCGGAACATCAGGGGTTCCGATTCACGATCCGTGAATTCCTACACGATCCTAGAAATACCTAGATTAACATATATTAAATTTGGGACCATCCGACGGTCCCAACCTATCGAACCTGGATAACGCATAATATGCAATTATCCGTTCGATAGTCAAACGACGTCCGAATTGAGATCCGCGAAATCCTACGCACTCGTGACAACCTAAGGATCTCATCGGAACACATCGCTACTTTTTCTACAGTGCCCACGCGCCACCGCACTCGCCGGCAGCGCGTGGGTGCCCAAAGCGATAACGCTCCGCCGGAAAATCTCAAAACCACGGCTCCAAACTCCTACCCTAGGTATAACACCCTATTTGGAGCCACTTTTGTTCTTGGACCTACCCCAAAAAGTGGCCGGAAATGGCCGATCACGGTGGTCGAAGTTTCGGCCGATTTTCAATTCGAAAATTGAGTTGCCTACGCTACGAATCGATCTAATCCTACCCAACCATCAGCTAGAGCAGCTTGAGAGGTTCAAAATCCATACCTGGGTCGACGGAATTGGTGGCCGGAGGAGGGAGATCGACGACGTTGAAGTTCCGGCGACATCCGCCGCTTCTTCTCCAAATTCCGGGGAAACCGCGGCGGCTGGAGGCGGGGGCTGGCTGGGGTAGGAAGAGGACGACGGCCCGGTCATTTTGGTACCGGTCCCGTCGCCATTGGTGGCCGGAGGAGAGCACGGCCGGCCAAAACGTGGCCGGCTGTCACGCGCGAGGGAGAGGAGAGAGAGAGACCCGCGGGGGAGAGAGAGAGAGAGAGAGAGAGAGAGAGAAAACCAGGTTTTTTATAAAAAATCCCATTTCGAAATATTTACGATTATGCCACTGGGTTTCTTTTGACCATATCTCTCTCGTTACAACTCCGATTCGAGCCCACTACGTGTCTATGAACTCGTCTCAGTACGACCTATCCAAACATACAAGTCGCGGTCCCAAACTCTCTCCGGTTAAAAATATGACTAAAATACCCTTAAATAATTAAATAATTAAATAAGGGTAAAATTTGGGAAAATTTGGGGTCGGAGTGTTACACACAAGGTCAGTCTGAGCCGCAAGTCGCAGGATTCAGGGGACTGTAGTCCACCGGATCTGCATTACTCGCTCCACACGAGTTCGAGTACCAAAGAACTCGTGGGGCAACTGTCAAGCATGCTGACTAAACCGAAGGCAACCAATACAATCCGAAGGCAACATTTAATATCTGGCTACAGGGTGATTTAGGAAAACATAAAGTTTCTGAAGAAAATCTGTTGAATAACTGAATTTCTGTAACCTCTAAAATTCTGCTGTCATTTATCTGATAATTAACTAGAATTTCTTTTCATATATCCTTTAAAGGGTATTCCACTCGGCAGCATGCAAAACAAAATACTCAAAAGCATGGAACAACTTCTAAAACACTAATCGTTGAATAAAATTAATTCAAGATCAAATACTGTAACTGAAACTGAACTGCTTAAATTCATTTATAAAAACAAAGAGTCCACTCATTGGTAGTCTGTGCTCGCTGGACCTCTTGAAGGTCCCTCCTGCGGGTCAACTGGTGCCCGGATGCCTGATTCAATGACCATAATATTCTATTAATACAATATAGTATTAATTTAAAAATCCTGACCCCCGGCCCTTAGAAGTACATGCGTTAGATTAAAGTTGTTCATATGCCCATAAAAGCTTTCCTTCCACTTGGAATAATTTAGCAGTATCCTGGGACTCAAAAGGCGCTAAAGTCCCAAAAAGTCAACCCGGGACCCCGCGAGTCCATGACCTCGCAATTATGATCCGGAAGCCTCTAGAAGTTTCAATATATCTAGGACACATGTCCTAAGGGTTTGGTCTCGATTGGACGGCCGGATTGATCACTATCGTACAATCGCACGATTTCTAAACCCTAGCCCTAGGGTTCGCGATTTCAGAGCATCCGGGACTCCGATTCACGATCCGTCGAATCCTAAACGATTCTGAAATTGTCTAGAGTAACATATCTGAAAAAGATTACGATCCAACGGCTCAACCATATTAAACCCGGAAATTGCACAATATGCAATAATCCGTTCGAGGCTCAAACAGTATCCAAATTGCGATCCGCGAATTCCTACGCGCTAGTGACAACCTAAGGATCTCATCGAGACACAGTACAACTTCACTACCCTCGCCCACGCGCTGCCACATGCGCCGGCAGCGCTAGGTGCCCAAAGCAATTACGTATCTCTGGCAAATATCAAAACCACGGTCCGAACTCCTACTCTAGGTATAACACCCTATTTGGAGTCACTTTTGTTCTTGAACCTACCCCAAAAACTGACCAGAAGTGGCCGGAATCGCGATTCCAAAATGGGCCAAATTCCAATTCGAAATTCAAGCTACCTACGTTTAAAATCGATGCCATCCTACCCAACCATCAGCTAGAGCATGGAAAATAGGTAGAAATCCATACCTTACTCGTCAAATTTGGAGAAGAAATGAGGGAGAACGAGCGGTTTCAATTTTTGGAAAAACAGCGCGTGATTTCTGCAGATTCCAGCGACACCGGGGGCGGAGCGGAGCGGCCGAGGGCTGGGACTTATAGAGGATGATGAGCTGGTTCTTTGGGGATCGGTACCGACGAAGATGGCGACCGGATGTGATGGTGGCGAGGAGAAAACCGATCGGCTGTTTAAGGGGGGGCTGTTCGCGACGAGAGAGAGAGAGAGAGAGAGAGAGAGAGAGAGAGAGAGAGAGAGAGAGAGAGAGAGAGAGATAGAGAGATAGAGAGACTGAGGGAGAAGAGAGAGAATGAGGTTTAAAAAAAATCTGATTTTTCAAATTACCGTTTTGCCCTCGGAGTATTTTAACCGTATTTTCTTCTTAAACCTCCGATTCGAGTCCACTTCGTGTCTACGGACTCATTTCGTCGTACTCTACGCAACGGTGTGTGTGGAATTGTCAAATTCCTTCTCGGTCAAAAAGTCAACCTTTGTTTAATAAATTATTCCAAGGGCAAAATTGTCTTTTCCTCTTAATAAATTACTAATTAAATATTAATTAAGGTTTGGGTTATTACAACTATAGCACTTTTTGGTCAACGAAGAATTTATGAACTTCCTATATTTTCTAGTTTCAACCTTTGTCCCTTTTTTACCTATAACTTTCCAACCGTTGATCAAAATTTTATGTTCTTTATATGGTTAGATTTAGCATGAAAAACTAAAGAACCCAGCGTGGAACAAATTCATAATCATTTACATAAATATAGAGAATTTAGTAAAAAGAACACTTAAAGGTTCAAACAACAAACACTAGTGACTCCCGGTTCATGTTGAATACATATTGAATGATATAGTGACTAAGTTATTTGATTTCATACTTGGATGAATTAGACTATTGGATTTTTATATTTTACAAGGATAATTTGATGTATTTGTTCAAGAATTATATTATGTGAAAGTATTATAAATTGTTATGAGTATGTTTTTATTACGGTACTACCGGTGTACCGAACCAATTTGAACAGAATATTAGGTTAACCAATCCGAAGTCTACCGAAGTCTTTGGTTTGGTTAACGGAAGAGAAAATGGTCTATTGAAATCTTTGGTTTGGTCAACGGAAGAGCCCTCTACCGTTTCGAACCGATCCGTGCCCTGGCCTAATTTTGGGTATATTAGTGAATCTCTAAAATTATATTTGTGGAATTTCAATTTTTTTAGGTCAAATTAGTTTAAAAATTAAATTATGAAGTTATTTAAAAAGGTTAAATGAAGAAAACTTGTCCATTAAAAAAAAATAGACTTAAACAATTCGTAAACAATTTAATAAAGTTGCGGACTTAAAATTTGAGTTTGAAGGGTTGGGGGAAAAACAGTTTGAGTCCGGGCAAAATCTAAATAGTTACTTTTTGGAAGAGGAAAATTTGAGTTTAGCTCCAAATGGGTTGGAGAAGGCCTTATGGCTAGTAGGTACACATATCAATGAACTTTATTTTTTTCAAAACAAAAAGTTATGGAGGGAAGTAAGGCTTGTTTGATATCCTACTAAAAAATTATGATTCTTTTTAAAAACATGAATTTTCAAATAGTGATTTTAAGATCTAAAAACTTCTTTGTATTGAATTCCAAACTATTTTTAATATCTAAAAATAATTAAAATCACAACATTTTAAATGTATAAGTCCCATGATTTCTTTACATTTGTTGATGGTGAGATTGACCTCATCAGAAAGCCTCATCACTTTAAACTCCTTATTAGAGCAATTCCAACGATGAGGGCTGGCCTGGGCAGGAGGAGGCCCTAGGCCTTGTGATCATTTCCAGTAGGCTTCAACAGCCCGACTAAATGGTGGGGGTCACCAAACTGGGCAAGCCCAAAGGCACATTGAGCCCGAGGGCTAGTGAAGTCAACGGTAAATTTTTTTTCAAAATCCCGTGTGCTGACACCAGCTTGGAGTCATCTTTGCTTTCCTCCAACGACTACAAGCCATGTATCGCGTCTTGGTGTCTCCGATCCAAATCTTTCCTCCAATCTAACGGCTGCCATTTTGTGTGTAAAAAAAATTGAAAAAAAATTCGAATTTTTTTTTTTTAAATACCAAAAAATTTTGAATTTTTCTTTCTATAAATACATACCAATATTCTTCACTTTCCACATCAAATCTTCATACATTTTCTTCTCTTTCAATAATATAGCTATTTATTAAAAACATTGCATACATCAAAACTAAGCATAATTAAAAACTAAGCATTAAACTTGACTTCATTGACTGTGATTGTCTCTTAGTGCCCATAAGTGCTCCATCAAGTCAACTGGACATCGTTCGTGAACATAAGAAGATTGAATTTCTGCAATCATACGGTTGTTGTAACTATTGTCCTTAATCAACGGTTTGTGCTGTAGTAGTTGTCCATTTGCTCCCACAGGCCGTTCTTAAATTCTTGTGAATGCCGTGTTCATGGGATCGGGTTCGAACACCTTTGGTTCATCATAATCATACTCATCATCCACAATCATGTTATGGGGATGATGTATGTTATCATAATATTCTGAAGCACTTCTTCATAAAAAATACGAGCAACCCTCTCGAATGATTTCCCATTGATCTTGGAGGATACCAAAACACCTTTGCATATCTTTCCTATAACCCTCTTGATAGGCAACAAATGATTTTTCCATATCTAATTAGGGATGCAGAATTGTTTTGACGAATGTCATCCACCTCGAGTAAATTTCGCCGGTTAGGTAGTACCCACTAGAGTAGATGGTATTGTTGATTTCATAGGTGATATGAGGGGCTTGATCTCTCAACAGTTCATTGAACACAAGGAATTAACTGAGCACGTTAAGGTCGTTTTGAGATGCTGCAACTCAAAAAAAGGCATGCCAAACCCATGTATCGAACAATGCAATGGCTTCCAGAATGATAGTTTTTTGGCCCTTCTTATTCCCATAATCTCCTTGGCAGACATTTGCAATTCTTCCATTATTAGTGCATACAGTCGATACTTCCATGGGAAAGTCAAGCCTCGACTTTTTGTAGAAGTCTTTGGAGGTCTCTAGGCGTAGGTTTGCAGAGGTAATCCCTCGTGTAGAGAGTTTTGATTGCATTACAGAATCTGACCAAGCTCTCTAGGATAGTGGATTTGCCCATCATAGCAATCTCATCTACCTGGTCTGTAGATGCGCCAAATGCCAGCATCCATAAAGAAGCTGTGAGTTTTTGCTCCGGGAGAAGCCCCAAAACCCCAGTAGCATCATACTTCTGAACGAAGCATGCGTCGTAATTGCAACCATCATGCGTGATTTTATTGAACAAATGGACATTCTATATCGACCTCGAAAATCAAAACTAGAGTACAACAGATTTGGGATAAAGTAATCTTTCAAGAGATTCTTACCTTGAGAATGCCTATGTTTGTCCACGTTCGGGCCACGACCAACTTGTAAACCATGGTGGCCTTTGTTTGATTGATGGAGCATACCCACTGCCATGTCAACTTGATCATCATCTTCTTCCTCCTCATTTTCTTCTTCAGCTCGTTTGCGCTTTCTTTCTTCAATTTCTCAGTCTTGCCTCTCCAACAAACTCCTCGTGTAAGACATTGAGAGAAGAATGTATTCTCTATAATCTAAGAAATGAAAGGATAGAGAGGATATGGTGTGAGAAATCTGAGTTAAGGCTGTGGTTTTATAAATGGATTCAGAAGATAGAAATGACACGTGACACAATTTTAGAGGATGAAAATCTTATATGAAATCTAAGATTTGTATTTGATAATAAATATCGACACGTGGTAACCGAGAATTTTATCCGAAAATCTTATCTGAAATTTGAGATGTAAATTTTATAATAAATATGGACACGTGGTAACCGAAAATCTTATCCAAAAATTTTATCCGAAATATGAGATGTGAATTTTATAATAAATATTGACATGTGACAATTGAAAATCTTATCCAAATTAATCGTTTAAGTAAAAAAAAATTAAAGTGAATATTTGCCCTTTGCCATGACAATGAGTGGAAACACAAGAGTTGACACTATTCATGTAAATAGTAACAGCCATTGCCTCCCCTTACCCTTTGCCATGGCAAATGGGTGGAAATGCTCTTACAGCCTCCCCAGGATCCTAGTAGGATACCAAATGGGCCTAAGCTTATTGAGGAAAAAAATTTAAAAATTTATTTTGGCTTAAATGCTAAAATGGTCCATGTGTTTTACTCATTTGGCCAATTTAATCCCCATGTTTTTAATTTGATCAATTTAATCCCTGTGACTATTCCGTTAGTCAATATTATCCATTCCGTCAAATTAACTTAAAACATTCATTGAGTTCGGTTTACAAATAAATAATAAAAAATTATTGAGTTCAGTTTACAAATAAATAAAAATTATAAACACAAATAACAGTATTAAATATAATTACATAATAAAAAATCTGGAAACCCAACAGCCTCTATGTTGTTCTCTCATGCCGCCTCCACCGAGAACTAAATCAAGACTAGGCCTCCATTCTAGTTTGTTGCCATACTCACAGCAAGGAGCATCATTCTCCTCTGGCAAGTACAAATACATCCCCAGGAAAATGCAAGGAAAGCTCGATGATGTTAGTCCAACGGTTGGCTTGATGCCATGAAATCATCTTCACCTCCCTAGAAGAAGCTCAATAAGGATTTCAATGTTGAGGTTGTTTGAGATGATGTTGATAATATTCTCTTTTAATAACTTTACAGTTTATATCCATTTGTTCTGGTATGACTTTGAACTTAATTCGTCTTGTGCCTTCTATGATGATGCAGCTTAAGCATCCATCAACGCTAAATTTGTTCAAGCACATTACAAATTCTGTGGGATGAGAGAGAGAGAGAGAGAGAGAGAGAGAGAGAGAGAGAGAGAGAGAGAGAGAGAGAGAGAGAATAGGTGGTGGTTGGGACTGCTCATGGTGGTTGCCATGATGGGTGTGGTAGTGGTGACGGCATGAGAGAAGAAGGGCATAGAGGTTGTTAGGTTTCCAGAATTTATTTATTTTATAAATTGAACTTAATAGTTTTTTATAAAAATTTCAATGAATTTTTAAATGGTAATTTGACCGAATGGATAATATTGGCTAACGGAGTAAAACACATGGACTAAATTGGTCAAATTAAAAACAAATAGACTAAATTTGCCAAATGACTATAACACAGGGGCCATTTTAACATTTAACCCATTTATTTTTCATGAGAACTTGTAATTTTTCATAAGGGGGGGACAAATTTGAGAAATTTATAGGGAAGGTTTGGAGATACCCCATGACAGGACCCGATCCAAATTCCGCTTTGGAATCCGAGTCAGAACCTGTGCGTGTCCGACACTTGGCAAATGTCGGGCACAAAAGAACTATTTGCCCTTCTATACAAAACATGATAAAATAACAAGGTTGACTTCTACCGAAAAACCGGCAGAGTTTCCCTTGTAACTGGCTCAATACCAAAACATTCACACCTGCCAAACAAGTATACATATATACAACCAACTGCCAGCATATGTATATATACATTCCAAGAGATCAAACTCAATCTAGGGCAAAACATCAGAGCGACTGCTAAGAATTTACAAAAGAGTGAATCGTTGTACAAAATACAAATCCTACATCAAAGAAAGGCACGGAAGATGGGAAGTGGCCCGATGGTGGATTCCTGTGCACGTCTACTGCCTGGGGGCGCAAAACAACAAGAAGGGTGAGTGGACCCAAAACAAAGCTTCGAAAATAATATATGAACATACTAACCCCACTGTAAAAACAGTTATACAAACTAACTTATTTTCTTTATTTCTGAAATCAATGCATGTATATAACTATACATTTGAAAACAGTTTAAACTATCACCTAGGTGTACTCTTATTTCCGTCAATTCCTTATATCCGTCAATTCCTTGCATCACCATGGGTGACACATACTCGCAGGTCTCAGTGACACGAAGTCAATCCGAGCCGCAACTCGCAGGATTCAGGGGACCGTAGTCCACCTTTATCCGCATTACTCGCTCCACACGAGTTCGAGTACCAAGGAACTCGTGGGGCAACTGTCAAGCATGCTGACTAAACGAAGGCAACCAATATAAACCGAAGGCAACATTTAATAACTGGGTACAAGGTGATTTAAGAAAATATAAAGTTTCTGAAGGAAATCTGTTGAATAATTAACTTTCTGTAACCTTTAAAATTCTGCTGCCATTTATCTGATAATGAACAAGAATCTCTGTTTCTATAGTCTTTAACAGAAATGTCACTCGGCAGCATGCAACATAAAATATTTAACAGAATAAAACAGCTAATAACTGAAATTGAAGTGCTTAAATTCCTTTATGAAAACAAAGAGTCCACTCACTGATAGTCTGAACTCGCTGGACCTCTTGAAGGTCCCTCCTGCGGGTCAACTGGTGCCCGGGTGCCTGAATCAATGACCAAAATATTCTATTAATACAATATAGTATTAAATTAAAAACCCTACCCCCGGCTCCTAAAAAGACGTGCGTCAATTTAAAGTGATCCCTATGCCCATAACAGCTTTCCTTCCACGTGGGATCGTTTAGCGGTATCTTGGGACTCAAAAAGCGCTACAGTACAAAAAGTCAATCCGGAACCCCACGGGTACAATATGATCCGGATGCCGCTAGAAGGTCCAATATATTTAGGACACATGCCCTGAGGGTATTGGTGTCAATCGGACAGTCGGATTAATTACGATCGTGTAATCGCATAATTTCTAAACCCTAGCCCTAGGGTTGGCGTTTTGGGAGTATCCGGGACTCCGATTCACAATCCGTCGAATCCTACACGATCCTGAAATCATGTCGACCGACATATCCAAAATTCAGTATGATCCAACGATTTGACGACACTGCACCCAAGGATCGCGTGATATGAAAAATTCGTTCGGGGCTCAAACGAACTCCGAATCGAGATCTGCGAAATTCTACGCGCTCGCGACGACACGAGGGTCACAAAACTATACAAAATCACTTCACCACCCTCGCCCACGCGCCCCAGCACGTGCGGGCAGATTTGGGTGTCTTAAGCGATTTCGGGTGGTCGAACAATCGCGGAACCAGGACTCCAAACTCCTATCCTAGGTAAAACACCCTATTTGGAGTCACTTTTATTCTTGGATCTACCCCAAAAACTTACCGGAAGTGGCCGAACACGGAGGTCGAAAGTCGGCCGAATTTCAATTCAAAAATCGAGTGATCTACGGCTAAAATCGATCAAAACCTATCCAACCATCAGCTAGAGCATGAAAAATAGGTGAGAATCCATACCTTACTCGAACGATTTGGTTGAGAATTGAGGGAGAACGAAGGAGATGAAGTTTTGCCTAAAACTGACAGTTCTCCTCCCGTTTCCGGCGAGCTGCGGCCGGTGCAGGGGTGGAGGCAGGTCGTGGCGTGACGGCGGCGGCGAGACGAAGCTGCTGGTACCAATGCCGGAGATCGGCGTGCCCTGTGGTGGCTGGTGTGGTGACGGGAAGGGAGGAGGCGACGGACGTCGCGCGCGGGAGAGAGCGAGAGAGGAGAGAGAAACTGATGGGGAAGAGAGAGAGAGAAACGATTTTATAAAATCTGATTTTCCAATTTACCATTTTGCCCCTCGTGATATTGTAATCGTATTTTCTTCGTTAAACTCCAATTCGAGCTTACTTCGTGTCTATGAACTCGTGTCATCGTGCTCTATGCAACGGTGTATGTGAAATTGTCATATTCCTTTTTGGTCAAAAAGTCAACGTTGAGTTCATAAGTGAGTCAAAGGGCAAAATTGTCTTTTCGCATAATAAATTACTAATTACATGTGAATTTTAGGTTTGGGTCTTTACAACCTACCCCCCTTATACAAATTTCGTCCTCAAAATTTACGCACCTGTCACTCGAAGAGGTGAAGGTACTGTTCCCGCATTTGGTCTTCGGGTTCCCATGTAGCCTCTTCTACAGTATGACTCCTCCATAAAACTTTCACAAGTGGAATCTCTCTCGATCGCAACACTTGCATCTTCCAATCCAAAATCTGAACTGGTTGCTCCACATAGGTGAAATCAGCCTCCAATTCTACTGGTTGCTCCTCTAATACATGGGAAGGGTCGGAAATATACTTTCGGAGCATGGAGATATGGAAAACATCATGCAATCGAGCTAGATCTGAAGGCAAGGCAAGCCTGTAAGCGACTGGACCCACATGCTCTATAATCTCATAGGGTCCAATGTAGCGAGGACTTAGTTTCCCCCGCTTACCAAATCTCACTACACCTTTCCAAGGTGATAATTTCAAAAACACCCAGTCTCCAACTTCAAACTGAAGATCTTTTCTTCTATTGTCCGCATAGCTCTTTTGTTGGTCCTGGGCTGTCTTGAGTCGTTCTCTAATGATTTGCACCTGTTTCTTGGTCAGTTCAACATCCTCAGATACGACCAATCTGTGTTCACCCACTTCATCCCAATAGAATGGAGTTTTACACTGTCTCCCATACAAAGCATCAAATGGAGACATTCCGATACTTACTTGATAACTGTTATTATATGCAAACTCCATAAGTGGTAACTTCTCGTCCCAATCACCCCGAAACTGAAGTGCACAAGCTCTTAACATATCTTCTAGTGTCTGAATGGTCCTCTCAGACTGACCATCTGTCTGGGGGTGAAATGCAGTACTAAACTGCAATTGGGTTCCAAAAGCTTCATTTAACTTTGTCCAAAACCGGGATGTAAATCGTGGCTCTCGATCTGACACAATGGATACTGGTACTCCATGAAGTCTCACGATCTCATCTATAAAAATCTTCGCCAGTTTGTTCAAACTATAATTTGCTCTCACCGGCAGAAAATGAGCGGACTTGGTGAGTCGATCCACGATGACCCATACTCCATCATGCTTACTGTGTGTTCGGGGCAGCTTGAACACAAAATCCATCGTAATCCGCTCCCACTTCCATTCAGGAATTGGAAGTGGTTGCAATAGCCCTGATGGTTTCTGTCGCTCAGCTTTTACTTGCTGACAAATTAAGCATCTTCTGACATACTCTGCTATTTCTTTCTTCATAAAAGGCCACCAGTAGTGCTCTCGCAGAGTATGGTACATTTTTGTGCTTCCAGGGTGCATTGCAAACGCTGATTCATGGGCCTCCTCAAGAATCTCCCTTTTTAAAGCTTCATCATTAGGGACATATAACCTGTTACCTACCATTAACGCTCCATCATTTCTTACAGAACAATCAGTTCTGTCGCCATTTGCAACCTCCACTCGCAGTGTGCAAATCAAAGGATCCTGAGATTGAGCTGCGAGTATTCGTTCTACTAGCACTGGTCTCACATGGAGAGTAGCTAACAGTGCTCCCTGATTATCCACATCTAGCCCAACTCTGAGCTTCCTCATTTCCACCATCAATGGTAAATATCTCCCTCGAAGATAAGCTATAGATCCTGAAGATTTTCTACTGAGTGCATTAGCAACAACATTAGCTCTTCCTGGGTGATGCTCGATGGTACAGTCATAATCTTTTATTAGCTCTAACCATCTTCTTTGCCTCAAATTTAATTCCTTCTGGGTGAATAAATACTTTAAGCTTTTGTGATCTGTAAAGATTTGGCATGTTTCTCCATAAAGATAATGCCGCCAAATCTTTAAGGCAAAAACTACTGCAGCAAGTTCCAAATCATGAACAGGATAATTCAACTCATGCTTCTTCAGTTGTCTAGAAGCATAGGCGATCACCCTACCATGCTGCATCAGCACACACCCAAGTCCGTGTTGAGATGCATCACTGTAGATCACGAAGTTCCCACTATCATCCGGAAGTGCTAAAACCGGAGCAGTGGTCAGCCTGGTCTTGAGTTCAATGAAACTCTCCTCACACTTATCTGACCACACAAACTTAACTCCTTTCCGTTTCAAATAGGTGAGAGGTGCCGCTATGGTGGAGAACCCTTCCACAAAGCGACGGTAATACCCGGCTAACCCCAGAAAACTTCGTATCTCAGTAACACTGGTTGGTCGTAGCCAATTTACTACTGCTTCAATCTTTTGAGGATCAACATAAATGCCCTCTGCCGAGATCACGTGTCCCAAGAATCTCACTCTGTCTAACCAAAATTGACACTTGCTGAATTTGGCATACAATTGTCTTCTTCTCAGAGTCCTCAACACAAGATTTAAATGCTTCATATGTGCCTTCTGACTCTTTGAATACACCAGAATATCATCTATGAACACAATCACAAAGCGATCCAAGTAACGTCGAAACACTCTGTTCATGAGATCCATAAATGCAGCTGGCGCATTCGTTAATCCAAATGGCATCACCAGGAACTCATAGTGCCCATCATAGTGCCCATACCTCGTTCGAAACGCAGTTTTAGGCACATCCTCTTCTCTAACCCGTAACTGATGATATCCAGACCTCAGGTCGATCTTAGAAAAGACCTTGGCACCCTTCAGCTGATCAAACAAGTCATCAATGCGAGGTAAGGGATATCTATTCCGCACTGTGATCTTGTTCAGCTGTCTGTAGTCAACGCATAACCTCATGGTGCCATCTTTTTTCTTAACAAATAAAACTGGAACACCCCATGGAGAAAAACTGGGGCGGATGAAACCCTTATCTACCAGCTCCTGCAACTGAGTCTTTAATTCCCTCAACTCTGCTGGTGTCATTCTATATGGTGCTGGAGAAATAGGATTTGTTCCTGGAGCGAGTTCAATAACAAACTCAATCTCCCGTTGAGGAGGTAATCCAGGAAGATCCTCAGGAAATACATCTAGAAAGTCCTGTACGACTGGAATATCCTCCAATCGCAGCCCATTATCTCTGGTATCAATGACATGTGCTATGTATCCTGAACACTGTTTTCTCAGCAACCGTTTTGCCGTCATAGCTGAAATGAGGCAAGATGGAAGCACTCGGCGTTCACCATAAAAAGTTACTTCAGGTCGTCCGGGACTACGGAATACAACTTCTTTCCTGAAGCAATCTACTGAGGCACGATGTCTGGCTAACCAATCCATCCCTAAGATGACATCCAAGTCAACCATGCCCAAGGGAATTAAATCTGCCTCCAAAAACACATTTCCCACCAGCACTGTACTATCGCGATACACGGTACCTACCCTAAAAATCTCTCCTGTAGGTACTAAGATCGCCAGTTCAGTCTGCAGAGCCGAAAGTCTAACGTTGGCATTAAGGGCAAAACTAGGTGTGACAAACGAGTGCGTAGCCCCAGGGTCAATCAAAACTCTAGCAGGAATGCCAAAGACCGGTAAAATACCTGTAATTACGTCAGGCGATGCATGTGCTTCCTGCTGGGACATGTTATATACTCTGCCTGTGGCTCTGGAACGTCCACCACGTCCCTTCTGCTGACTACTACCCCGACTGGCCACACTGGTCTGGGCACCACCACTGGACGAAGCCTCCACAAATGGTGGTATCTCCTGTGATCGACCCTGCATAACTGTCCCTGGAATTGGCGCATTTGTGGTCTCTCTAGTCTGCAGGAACAACGGGCAATCCTTCCGAAAATGTCCAGGTTGTCCACAGTAATAACATCCAGTAGTACCCTGCTGGCAAGGCCCAGAATGGTACCTACCACACCTGGCGCATTGGGGGCGACTCCTCCTGCCAGATCCTGACAGCAACTGTCTTCCAGCACCTCTTGCTGTACTACCCCCTAAGCGGTTTCCAGAATTGCTACTTTGGTTGGAACTTCCGCTGGAGCTGAATCCAGGTCGGTAACCTCCATAGCTGCGACCACTGGATGATCTCGAACTATAACTGCCTCTCTTAGATGATCCTTGACTAGGACCACCTATTTCAAACTGCTGCCTACGGAGTTCACCCCGTGGTCTGGCCATCATCTGGCTGCTTTCAATCAGCGAGGCAGACATCACCACATCACCAAAATTGGTCAACCGCTGACTGATCACAATATCTCGGATGGAGGCTTTTAACCCCATAGTGAACAGCTGACACTTCTTACTTTCATCCTCCACCAGTGGGAGACAATATTTAGACAGATCATGAAACCTCTTCTCATACTCTAATACAGTCATCATCCCCTGTTCCAGCTGCAAAAACTCTTGCATCTTCAAATTCTGGTACGCTTGTGGGTAATACTGACTGTCAAATGCAGCTCTGAAGACTTGCCATGTAATGGTTAAAGGATCCCTGTATCGCCTCTTGACTGAATCCCACCAATGTCTGGCATTTTTGATCAAGAAGAAGGTGGCCAGAGTAACTCTACTGTTCTGTGGAACAGCCATGACCTCCATGATCCGTTCCATCTTTTCAATCCACTCCTCAGCTACTGCTGGGGTACCATCACCATCAAAGTCAGTGGCCCCTATCCTCTTTGCTTGATCAGCGTATCCTAAGGAGGGATCTCTGGGCTGTCTAGTTCTGGCTAAAGCCTGCGTCAGCAACTCCAAGGTCTGCTGAAAGTGGGGATCTCCCTGCATAGGAGGCATAGCAGGTACGGCTTCTAACGAACCTCCAACCACAGATTGCTCTACCGGTTCAGGTACCGATGCAGGAACAGGAACTTCCTCCTGCCCGAGCTGGGGATCCTGTCTCCTCTGTCGGGACGACTGTCTCGTCCCTCTACGGACACCACCACGTTTAGGGCCCATCTTTCTGTCACAAGAAACAGATGTTTAGGAAAACGACGATGCACAAAGTGCGAAGTCTACAGGAAATTAAACCTAATGCTCTGATACCAAGTTGACAGGACCCGATCCAAATTTCGCTTTGGAATCCGAGTCAGAACCTGTGCGTGTCCGACACTTGGCAAATGTCGAGCACAAAAGACCTATTTGCCCTTCTATACAAAACACGATAAAATAACAAGGTTGACTTCTACCGAAAAACCGGCAGAGTTTCCCTTGTAACTGGCTCAATACCAAAACATTCACACCTGCCAAACAAGTATACATATATACAACCAACTGCCAGCATATGTATATATACATTCCAAGAGATCAAACTCAATCTAGGGCAAAACATCAGAGCGACTGCTAAGAATTTACAAAAGAGTGAATCGTTGTACAAAATACAAATCCTACATCAAAGAAAGGCACGGAAGATAGGAAGTGGCCCGGTGGTGGATTCCTGTGCACATCTACTGCCTGGGGGTGCAAAACAACAAGAAGGGTGAGTGGATCCAAAACAAAGCTTCGAAAATAATATATGAACATACTAACCCCACTGTAAAAACAGTTATACAAACTAACTTATTTTCTTTATTTCTGAAATCAATGCATGTATATAACTATACATTTGAAAACAGTTTAAACTATCACCTAGATGTACCCTTATTTCCGTCAATTCCTTATATCCGTCAATTCCTTGCATCACCATGGATGACACATACTCGCAGGTCTCAGTGACACGAAGTCAGTCCGAGCCGCAACTCGCAGGATTCAGGGGACCATAGTCCACCTTTATCCGCATTACTCGCTCCACACGAGTTCGAGTACCAAGGAACTCGTGGGGCAACTGTCAAGCATGCTGACTAAACGAAGGCAACCAATATAAACCGAAGGCAACATTTAATAACTGGGTACAAGGTGATTTAAGAAAATATAAAGTTTCTGAAGGAAATCTGTTGAATAATTAACTTTCTGTAACCTTTAAAATTCTGCTGCCATTTATCTGATAATGAACAAGAATCTCTGTTTCTATAGTCTTTAACAGAAATGTCACTCGGCAGCATGCAACATAAAATATTTAACAGAATAAAACAGCTAATAACTGAAATTGAACTGCTTAAATTCCTTTATGAAAACAAAGAGTCCACTCACTGATAGTCCGAACTCGCTGGACCTCTTGAAGGTCCCTCCTGCGGGTCAACTGGTGCCCGGGTGCCTGAGTCAATGACCAAAATATTCTATTAATACAATATAGTATTAAATTAAAAACCCTACCCCCGGCTCCTAAAAAGACGTGCGTCAATTTAAAGTGATCCCTATGCCCATAACAGCTTTCCTTCCACGTGGGATCGTTTAGCGGTATCTTGGGACTCAAAAAGCGCTAAAGTCCAAAAAGTCAATCCGGAACCCCACGGGTACAATATGATCCGGATGCCGCTAGAAGGTCCAATATATTTACGACACATGTCCCGAGGGTATTGGTGTCAATCGGACAGTCGGATTAATTACGATCGTGTAATCGCATAATTTCTAAACCCTAGCCCTAGGGTTCGCTTTTTCGGAGTATCCGGGACTCCGATTCACAATCCGTCGAATCCTACACGATCCTGAAATCATGTCGACCGACATATCCAAAATTCAGTGTGATCCAACGATTTGACGACACTGCACCCAAGGATCGCGTGATATGAAAAATCCGTTCGAGGCTCAAACGAACTCCGAATCGAGATCCGCGAAATCCTACGCGCTCGCAACGACACGAGGGTCACAAAACTGTACAAAATTACTTCACCACCCTCGCCCACGCGCCCCAGCACGCGCGGGCAGATTTGGTTGTCTTAAGCGATTTCGGGTGGTCAAAAAATCGCGGAACCAGGACTCCAAACTCCTATCCTAGGTAAAACACCTCATTTGGAGTCACTTTTATTCTTGGACCTACCCCAAAAACTGACCGGAAGTGGCCGAACACGGAGGCCGAAAGTCAGCCGAATTTCAATTAAAAAATCGAGTGATCTACGGCTAAAATCGATCAAAACCTATCCAACCATCAGCTAGAGCATGAAAAATAGGTGAGAATCCATACCTTACTCGAACGATTTGGTTGAGAATTGAGGGAGAACGAAGGAGATGAAGTTTTGCCTAAAACCGGCGGTTCTCCTCCAGTTTCCGGCGAGCTCCGGCCGGTGCAGGGGTGGAGGCAGGTCGTGGCGTGACGGCGGCGGCGAGACGAAGCTGCTGGTACCAACGCCGGAGATCGGCGTGCCCTGTGGTGGCTGGTGTGGTGACGGGAAGGGAGGAGGCGACGGACGTCGCGCGCGGGAGAGAGAGAGAGAGAGGAGAGAGAAACTGATGGGGAAGAGAGAGAGAGAAACGATTTTATAAAATCTGATTTTCCAATTTACCATTTTGCCCCTCGTGATATTGTAATCGTATTTTCTTCGTTAAACTCCAATTCGAGCTTACTTCGTGTCTATGAACTCGTGTCGTCGTGCTCTACGCAACGGTGTATGTGAAATTGTCATATTCCTTTTTGGTCAAAAAGTCAACGTTGAGTTCATAAGTGAGTCAAAGGGCAAAATTGTCTTTCCGCATAATAAATTACTAATTACATGTGAATTTTAGGTTTGGGTCTTTACACCCCATGGATGTACGATACCCATGCTCCTAGGATTATTGGAAAAAAGAACAGAAATAACATAGTGAAATTTATTGGTAAAGATTTGAGACTTCATAACGGCAGTAACAGAAAGAAACCGTCCTTGGCTCGTAACCAACGGCTCACAATCCTCAATCCTTCTCATATTTGCTTTTCTAGATTTTCGGTCTCTACCTCTCCCGCCGATTCTCCGTTGCCGCCTCAACCTCTGTAGGTACAGCTCTAATCATTTCTCGCTTCTTTCTCAATGTCTGTTAGGAATTTTGTCGAACAGGTCATATGTGTTGTTGTGGAGTGTTTTGTTTTACGTGCTACATTCTCTTTCCAATGGAAATATTGTCCAAGTTGTAGAATCAGTGACATTTAGTTGCAAAGTATAGCGCCTTCATGAATTTGGTTTCGTTGAAGATTATGTGATATGCTCTGTTTGGTTGCTGAACAAAAAGGTAGGAAAGAGTGGAAAATGGAGTTTAAGTTCTCCAAATTTTATTATTATTTTTAAATTTGTGGAATTTTTCTACTTTTCGTTATTGGGGACCTTTGTAAAGTAGAAAAATATGCTTAGTGTTGTCATGAACACGTTGAATCTTATTCTAATAGGTTATCCAGATAGCACTACTATAGCTTTCAAGCCATCGGTCTGCTGGACTTGAATGATGTGCTTCTTATATAAGTTTGGATCTTTCCTCTAGTGTTGATGTTTTTTTGGATTAAATGTAAGGGTACAGACAGGACTATAATGCCGGGTTCATGTTCAGTGATCAATTGCGCAGTGGAATGTGTACGACGAGTCCTCCATTACGTTGTAGAGATGTAAATACACATACATATATGAAATTGGGGCAGCTCTTTGTACTTCAGTTATGGCAGAATTCAAGGATCTTTCCTTTTCTGATATTTATTTAGATGGGAGGGCAGCTGTGTGTTAATTGCAGTTAGGATACTCTGTATTGTTTCTTTGTAGTGTGTTAATTTGGGGCAGCTTGGACTGCATAATCCAGACAAGCTGGTGATGTCATCACAATCCTGCATCTGCAAACCACCAATCAGGAACTTCCTTCGTTGTGATGGAAGTATTATAGTGTGGACCGTAACAAATTTTTTGAAAAAAGGAAGAGTGATGTGATGAAAATTAGAGGAAGGATTCTGGTTATCATTTGAGCCAATTTGAAATTTTGCTAACTTTTCTCCTTAAGACTTCCCATTAAGTTCAACAAATAAGCAGTAGGATGTTTTAAACAAACAGCATGAAGTGGTTTGGGAACATATGGTTTTAAGGAATTTTTATGTGTGTGAGCAGTCTTTGTTTTGCCTCTATTTATTTGTTGTGGATTTTTAGAAGTAATTGAACATATGCTTTTCTATAATAAAATTGAAAGGAGAGTTGATCATATCTTTACCTAGCATCTTATTGTGTTTATTTTTTCCTTTCCAATCTACCAACCTCGCTTATCTATCTTCATCTGATCTAACTTCTAACTACTTATATATTATGAGCTATTTTATCTTTCAATGAATCGGAATATTTATATATTGCGAGCTATTTTATCTCAATGAATCAGAATAACATACCTTTCATTTAGCTACAAACTAATAGCATCTGCTCGTTTAGGGGCAAAAACTCTTATACTGACACTGAGCATTTTTAGGATTGCATGGCAGGTTTAACTCTGGCTTTTTCTTGATAACCTCTTAATTTTGCTGTTTTATTTAGTACCTTTATTGTATTTCTCAAAACTAGATATGTAATAACCAATTTTCATTTTGGATTCTCAACTCATGATTCTGCTGAAAGGAACATTGGTAAAATTTTATCATTTACAGCTAGAAAGTTCACCAATTTTTTTCCTGGGTGTGATAGAAAGTTCACCTAATGGGATGAAATATTTAGAATACTTTTGTCAATCACATAAATTGTGAGGCAGCATGCCAACTTATTTATTATGCAACTCGGCAGCTTTAGATTTGATATAATATGTATCTCTCTCTCTCTCTCTCTCTCTCTCTCTCTCTCTCTCTCTCTCTCTCTCTCTCATGTGCCCCGAAACAAACAGAGGTGTGATCACATTACTTTATGCAAAATGTCTTAGGTCTTCAGAGTCATGACCCAGATAATTTAAAGCCCTTCTTAATGAAAAGTGTTCGATGCAGCCTTGCAAGACAGCAGTAGGTGGACCAGCAAATTCCAAACTTGTACACGAAGTGGATGCCCTTGGTGGTGAAATTGGGAAGATTTCTGAACGGTAAAGTAATAAAATCTCCTATATTTGGATGTTCTTTGCTGAGAAGCTCAAGGAGTATGCTTGTTGCTTACTCTTGATTTTGTCTTGGAGGATGGACATTAGAAATTTAGAATGGATCTTTCACTCCATTTCTTTTATTATTTTTGTTCTTTGTTGTAAATATATATTAAAATAATTTGGACTCTTTCATGTTTTGGATTCTAAGCAGATTTCAAATAATTTGTGCTTGTCTCCCTCCAAAGCCGCAGCAGCCTTTGCCTCACCCGTCCCTTCTTCACCTGCAACCTCTCCTGCTGATTCTCCGTTGCTGCCTCAACCTCTCCAGGTACAGCTCTAATCATTTCTTGCTTCTTTCTCTGTGTCTGTCAGTAATTTTGTTGAACAGGTCCTATATGTTGTTGTGGAGTGCTTCGAGGCAGTTTTACTTGCTACATTCTCGTTCCAAGGGAAACATTGCCCAAATTGGAGAATTAGTGACATTTAGTTACAAAGTACTACCTTGAAAGTAGTCTTTATGCACTTAATGTTGTCTCTCTTTGGATTTGTTGAAGATTATGTGATATGCTCTGTTTGGTTGCTGAACAAAAAGGTAGAAAAGATGGAAATTAGAGTTTAAGTTTTCCATAGGGTTTTTATTATTACTTTTAAAATTTGTTAATCTTTTTTTTTTCTTTCTATTTCTCGTTATTGGGGCCCTTTGTACATACACTGCTATAATGCCGGGTTCATGTTCGGTGATCAATTGTGTGTATGTATATGTAAATATGTACACACACAAAATATATGCCTCGAAGATTATATGGCACTTGGAGTGGACGAGCTCCGGGAAATGTCAAATTTGGGGCAGAATTCAAGGATCTTTTTTTCTTTCTTTCTGATATTTATTTAGATGGGAGGGCAGCTGTGTGTTAATTGTAGTTAGGATACTCTGCATTCTTTCTTTGCAGTGTTGTTTTGTAGTTTAACAGTTATTTTCAGTAGCACTTCTGGCCCACCCCCGACCTTTGTAATTTTCTTCTTCTTGATAATTTTGGATTCTCCTAATCTTCTGTTAATTGTCACATTTCAACCCAGAGTTGTTTTAATTGAGTTTAGGCTATTGTGTACTGTTTGATGTGCAGAAAACAGAGCAAGGGTAACAAACTCCTTCAAAAGCAACACAAGTGGATGTCCAATGCCAGCCATTTATAATCCTTTGAAGCTTCAAATTTTGTGTTTCAGATGTTTTCTTAGAAACATGTCATCGTCATCTTCTTCATTGTCGTCGTCGTCAGCATCATCATCTTCTTCATTGTCATCGTCGTCGGCATCATCATCATCCATTGCAATTCCATCCCATAAGCACATAGCCCATCTTCTGTTAGACCAAAAATCAGCATCCCAAGCCCTCCAAACCTTCAAATGGGCCTCCAAACTCCCCAACTTCATCCACTCTCCCTCCACTTACCGTGCTCTCATCCACAAGCTATGCACATTCCACTGCTTTGACACTGTTCACCAATTGCTCGACGAAATGCCAACCTCAATTGGGCAACCCCCAGATGAAGACATCTTTGTCACCATCATTCAAGGTCTCGGCCGTGCCCACATGGTAAAACAAGTTATCAACGTGCTTGACTTGATTTACAAGTATGAAAAAATGCCTTCTTTGAAGGTATTCAATTCCATACTTGATGTTCTTGTGAAGGAAGATATAGATATAGCTAGGGAGTTTTATAGGAAGAAGATGATGGAAAGTGGCGTTCAAGGCGATGACTATACTTTCGGTATCTTGATGAAAGGACTTTGCTTGACGAATCGAATTGGTGATGGTTTTAAGCTTTTGCAAGCGATGAAGTCTCGGGGAATTACCCCAAATACTGTGGTCTATAACACGTTGCTTCATGCACTTTGCAAGAACAAGAAAGTTGGGAGAGCGAGAAGCTTGATGAATGAGATGGAAGCACCCAATGATGTGACTTTTAATGTTTTGATATCTGGTTATTGTGGAGAAGAGAATTTAGTGCAAGCTCTTGTTTTGCTAGAGAAGTGCTTTGGTTTGGGGTTTGTGCCTGATATTGTCACTGTAACTAAGGTGTTGGAAATTCTTTGCAGTGATGGCCGTGTAATGGAGGCTGTCAAGGTTATAGGGAGAGTGGAGAACAAGGGAGGATTGGTGGATGTTGTAGCTTATAACACCTTAATTAAGGGTTTCTGTAGATTAGGGAAAGCAAAACTCGGTCTTCGCATTGTGAAGGAGATGGAGAGAAAGGGATGCCTTCCAAATGTTGATACTTACAATGTATTGATCTCTGGTTTTTGTGAGTCTGGGATGTTGGATATGGCGCTTGATATGTTTAATGATATGAAAACAGATGGCATCAACTGGAATTTTGTTACGTATGATACATTAATTAGATATTTGTGTTCCGGAGGAAGGACGAAAAAAGGGTTT